>NC_142010.1:8195186-8393364 GCF_049901735.1 Notechis scutatus | reverse complement strand
GAGTTTTAGTGTGGGTGTTAATTGCTCTCAGAAAATTTATTACTTCTTGTCCTGTTCTTTGTTGCCATAGAGAATACGTCAATTCCCTCTTCTTTGTGACAGACACTCTGTTAGGAATAACAAGGTTACCTAACGTAGTTTGGGTAAAATAATATATATAAACTATGATAGTAAGTTTAAGTGTGTGTCACTTTAAACTGCAAAGCATGTAATTTTGGGTGCGGTTGTAAAATCGCCATAAGAGGGAGCAAGAGAACCTGCTGGATTGCTGACTATGCTGGATTGCTGGTTTGCTAACTGCGTGTTCCCTGCTGCTGATTTTTTGAACGTCGAAGGAAGAAAGGAGGTTTGACTTCTTTACTGCGAGGAGATATAATACTGGACTGATATTTGTAAGTTTACTAACCTCTTTTTCGACACTGGATTTTGCAACTGAATAATCCCCGAACGGACTGAACTAGTGAATGATATATGGACTGTTTGACTATGCTAAAAACTCTTACTGGAATAAACTATTTAACTAGCACAGTGTATCTGTTTTACTGAGTGTAACCTACAAAAACGTTTATCTCACATATTTGCCTGCCTGCCTGACTGCCGTGCACATTCTGCTAGGGTGTATCCCTAACACACTCAATTACTGGAAGACAGCTATCATGTCCCCCCCAATCCTTCTCTTCGATAACGTAGACACACCTAGGTCCTTCAACCCTTTGCCATAGAATTTTATTATTAAAACTTATTGAGTGCAGATCTGAGTTTGAAGAAACGCTGAACATCTTGCCTTGCCCTAATTTTCATAGCAACACTAACAATACCCATTTTTTCTTGTCAAAAGCTATTGAGAGTTCTTACATAATACATTTTTAAAAATGAAACATTTTCCAGTGTACAGTTTTTTCTCAATTCACCACCACCAAGGGGGATTTAACAAATCCATCAATATTATAGTGCTGTTGTCACCATAATGAATTCCAGGCACAATGAATATGACGGCTGTTTCCACAACAGTCATGCGGCCCAGGAATGCATGTCTGCCCTCTTTCCCCAAAATGAGGTTCAATGATCTTCAAAAGGTAAGGAAGAAGAGGCTGTGAGGCCTGCTGGAATGGGAATAATGTCTAAGGACCTAGGGGGAATGGGAAAAACCCTGTGGGGACCTGGGAGTGGGGGAGAGAGAAGACTGTGGGGACCCTGTGAAAAAGGGAAAGGACTGGGCGATCGAAGGGTTGAGGTAGAGGAGGCCTTGGGAATGCAAATCTGGGCCTTTGCCTCCAACCCTGAGCTAACCAGTGCTCTGCGTAATAACTCACATATTCATTAAATTGCTTTACCATGGAGGGGGTAGGAGTACTTAAGCAAAGCAGTCCCGTTTAATGGTAATTACAACATAAAAGCGTAATTGATAGGCCCCATTACACTTGTATCTCAAGGACTACGTGTATGGTGGTTGGGAAATTCTGGCACTCAAAATCTGGAGGACACCAAGACAGAAGATAGAAATTCCAATTGTGGGAATTCCATAATATAAAAAAAACACCACCCAAAAGCCTTTTTGAAGAATTCCACACTTCTGCAAAAGGAAGTATCCAGATAGTTTGGCTGATCACCAGAAACAGGTAGTTAGCCTTTACCAAGGCTATGAGTCCTTTGGTGTGTCACCAGATGCGAATCCTTATTGAAACTTTCCCCACATTCTAGACACTCATACGGTTTCTCTCCTGTGTGTCCTCTGGTGTGTTATCAGACCGGAAATTTGACTGAAACTTTTCCCACACTCTGGACAATCATATGGTTTCTCTCCTGTGTGAGTCCTCTGGTGTGTCACCAGGTGGGAATCCTTATTGAAACTTTTCCCACAATCTGGACACTCATACGGTTTTTCTCCTGTGTGAGTCCTCTGGTGTGTTATCAAACTGGAAATTTGACTGAAACTTTTCCCACACTCTGGACACTTATATGGTTTCTCTCCTGTGTGAGTCCTCTGATGTGTCACGAGGATGCAATTCTGACTGAAACTTTTCCCACACTTTGGACACTCATACGGTTTCTCTCCTGTGTGAGTCCTCTGATGTATCACGAGGCTGGAATTCTGACTGAAACTTTTCCCACAATCTGGACACACATATGGTTTCTCTCCTGTGTGAGTCCTCTGGTGTGTCACCAGGTGGGAATCTTTATTGAATGTTTTCCCACAATCTGGACACTCATACGGTTTTTCTCCTGTGTGAGTCCTCTTGTGTGTTATCAGACTGGAAATTTGACTGAAACTTTTCCCACACTCTGGACACTCATATGGTTTCTCTCCTGTGTGAGTCCTCTGGTGTGTCACGAGGCCGCAATTCTGACTGAAGCTTTTCCCACAATCTGGACACTCATACGGTTTCTCTCCTGTGTGAGTCCTCTGGTGTGTCACCAGGGTGGAATTATGCCTGAAACTTTTCCCACACTCTAGACATTCATATGGTTTGTCCTGGGAATGAGTCCTCTGGTGTATCACTAGGGTGGAATTCTGACTGAAACTTTTCCCACACTCTGGACATTCATATGGTTTTTCTCCCGTGTGAGTCCTCTGGTGTACCACAAGGTGGGAAATTTGACTGAAACTTTTCTCACACTCTGGACATTCATACAATTTAACCTGGGAATGAGTCCTCTGGTGTATCACCAGGGTAGAATTATGACTGAAACTTTTCCCACAATCTGGACACTGATACGGTTTATCCTCAGTGTGAGTCCTCTGGTGGGTCACCAGGGTGGAATTATGACTGAAACTTTTCCCACACTCTGGACACTGATACGGTTTTTCTTCTGTGTGAGTCCTCTGGTGTGACACCCGGCTGGAATTTTTACTGAAACATTTCCCACACTCTGGACATTCATACGGTTTTTCTCCCGTGTGAGTCCTCTGGTGTGTTACTAGACTGGAATTATGGCTGAAACTTTTCCCACACTCAGGACATTCATACGGTTTTTCTCCCGTGTGAATCCTCTGGTGTGTCACCAGGTTGTAATTCCGTCTAAAATGTTTCCCACACTCAGGACATTCATATGGTTTCTCTCCTGTGTGAGTCCTGTGATGTGTCATGGGGATGGAATTCTTACTGAACCCTTTCCCACACTCTGAACACTCATATGGTTTCTCTCCTGTGTGAGTCTTCTGATGTGTCACAAGGCTGGTGATATTCTTGAGGTGAAATATATATTTACTGGAGCTTTAATTCCAGCTGTTTTCCTCCTCACAGGGCCAGGCCTCCATCACAGTCTGCCCTATGTGGCCATCCAATAGACCTTTTTCTCCCTGCTGACTTTCAGAGATATCCCTTTTTCTGAATGAAATACAATCTCCCTTGATCTTTCATGCAGTGTATTCTTGAGTTTCTCACACTCTACTTTTTCTTGCTTGAATTCTCTTAATTTTCTCTGCTTTTCTCTCAACTGCTGGGAAAGGAGAAGAATTTTGTGGTTTTCTGAAGGAAATGGAAAATGTTTTGATTTCTTGCTGGCTTTGTTTTTTTCCCCAGTGTTGCTTGTTCTCAATTTTCCAGAGTGGTCTTATTGCCATCCTCTTTGTCTGTAAGATTCAAAGAAACATGTAACTTTAATTCTTTATAAAATAGTTGCTGAAGATGTGAAAAAAAGAAAAAAGTATACATTACAATAAATAAGCAAACATGCCACAATAAGGAATAACCTCTTACATTAGTTATGATTCATTTAACACATTTGTGTCCAGGTTCAAATATGCATTCAGTCATGAAATTCTCTTTTTCACTTTGGTGATTCACAAATTCTTAGCAGTGCAAAGCCTTATCATGAACTATATCTGGAAATACTGGGGATACATTGTACAGATGTAAATATATGCATACAAAGAGAAATACAGATATACATGCCTCTCTGTATGTATGTAGAAAATGCATGTGTTTTAGCCTGAAAATTATCCCAAAATGATCCTAGTTGAACCTTCTGAGCTAATTGTAGAGATTGTGGGTTTTTACGTGATGAAATTATACGTAAACCCTCTGCAAGATTTCAAGTACAGTTTTGCCCATGGAAGTCCTCAGCTCCAAGTAAGGGCAGAATATATTTTTCACAACCACTCTGGTGACATCCTAATTGAAGTAGTGCTCACTTACTGACTGCAATTGGGACTAGCATCTGTGTTAGTAAGCAGCCCAATTGTTAAGCATTATGTCATATGACAATGCCAACTTACATACCATGTTTGTTGGCTTTACAGAAAGGGAATGCTGTGTAAGTGAAGGTGGAAAGACACAGAAAAATTCTGTGCCTTAAATCAGTGGTTCCCAAACTTTTTCAGTCCAGCACCCACTTGGTGCTACAAACTCATCCTCAGTGCCCCCCACCCAGGGGTGGGATTCAAATTTCTGTGGGCATGGCCTAATTTGAGGCCGTGGCCTGCTGGTCATGTGACTGTGGTGGCCGTGGCCTGCTGGTCACGTGACTGGGTGGACATGGCCTGCTGGTCATGTGACTGGGGTGGGCATGGCCTGCTGGTCACGTGACTGGGTGGGCATGGTTTGGTGATTGGCAAACCAAATACAAGTGGTCCTCACTTAATGGCAGGTTGCTTAGCAAGTGTTCTAATTTATGACTGGCCTCCCTAGAGCTACTTGACCTGGTTTTGGAGTTTTGACACCCATGCACACACATACACACACACTCCCTTCTAATCCTGCTGGAGCAGGTCATTGGACTAGAATCAGCAAAGCATCTCTGATTAGATTCTAGGAGTGAATAGAATCTAATCAGAGATGCTTTGCTGATTCTTGTTCATTTGTTTTATGTCCGAGCGGAGCGGTGCACCAAATCAATGGGGTGAGCCTGAGAGAAGGAAAGAGAGAGAGAGAAAAGAAAGAGAGAGGTAAAGAGAGAGAGAGAAAAGAAAGAAGGAAGAAAAGAGAAAAGGGAAAGAAAGAAAAAGGACAAAGAAAGAGTGGGGGAGGGAGGGGAGAGAGAGAGACAGAGAGAAAGAGACAGAGAGACCTGATGCATCAGATTGAAATGAGGTCTAGTTTAGAGGCCCTTTACCACACTGAAACATCTTTGTGAGCATCTTTGCCCAGCACATTGAAACATCTTTGGCTTCTATTACAGTAATTAAAGGTTTTGTGGATGAAACATGGCCAAGACTATCAGGAAGCTCTCACATTTTGTTGAGGCTTAAACAGGATCCATTGGACCAGGCCTCCACCCTAAAAAATTACTTTTCTCCAATGTATTACGGTGCCAATTCTGAAGAAGGCAAAACCAAAATGTACTGGTAAATTACAAGAACACACACAAACACACACACACTCCCTTCTAACCCTGCTGGAGCAGGTGATTGGACTAGAATAGATATCTCATTATCTTTCTCCTCCCTCCCTCCCTCCTTCTTTATTTTCTTTTCTTTCTGTCCCTTCCTTCCATCCCCCACTCTTTCTTTGTCTGTCCCATTTTCTTTCTGTCCCTTTTCTCTTTCTTTTCTTTCTCTCTCTTTCCCTCTCTCAGATTCACCCCATTGACTGCTGCATGCTCTGGTGCAAGGGGCTTAATGGGGTGAGCCTGTGGGGCCTCGCCTCAAGTGCAGCTGCAGTGGGACGTTTGAAAAGGAGAGCAAAGCCACTCTGGCTTTCCTCCCCTTTTCAAACATCCCGCTGTCGCTGCGTTCAAGGCAGATGTCGGGAAAGTGGAGGAAAGCCAGAGTGGTTTTTCTCCCCTTTTCAAACATCCTGCCACCGCTGCGTTCAAGGCAGGCATGTCGGGAAAGTGGAGGAAAGCCAGAGTGGTTTTTCTCCCCTTTTCAGACATCCTGCTGCCCTTGCATTCGAGGAGAGGCCCCGCAGGTTCACCCAATTGACTGCTGCACACTCCAATGCAAGGGGCTCAATGGGGTGACCTGTGGGGCCTCACCTTGAACACAGCAGCGGCGGGACATTTGAAAAGGAGAGCAAACCCACTCTGGCTTTCCTCCACTCCTGCCACCACTGTGTTCGAGGCAGGCATGTCGGGAAAGTGGAGGAAAGCTGGAGTGGGCTTGCAGAGTGTAAGTCACTTAGATCAGATGGTGGTAGGAAGGAAAGGCAGGCGGGCGGGCTGGCTGGTGCTGGTAGCAATGGTGGGCGGGTAAATGGGAAACGAGCGCACATGCACTACATAAGGAGAGACTGGGCGGGGCAGGTGGGAAATTCTGTCACTGATTGTTGCGCATGCGTGCAATGTCATGCATGCGCAATAAGGACTGACAGCAGAAAATGGAGGAGGGGGCAGGGCCAGCCAGGGGCCCTTTTGCCAGTTCTTCAACCTACTGGAACGGTAACAACAGTTCTTGCGAACTGGTAAAATCTCAACCCAGAATTGTACCCTGGGAGGGGCCCACCACCAGCACTCCCCTGCTGCCTTCTTAGCACCACCCTGCCGGCCTCCTTGCCTCTTACCGCCCCCCTAAGTCTTCCCACCGGCCCCCAGGGGGCGGTACTGCCCACTTTGGGAACCACTGCCTTCAATAGACAGAATTTTGAGAAAACCTGAGAATTGGAAAGGGAAGATGGTAATGGAATAACTAGAGGAAGCAGGACTGGGTCAATAGAATATAAATTAAAAACTCTCCACAGGGCATTTTATTCCAACAACTGAAGCCTCTTTGGAGCTCAACCAACCTGCCTCTTGTGCACATCAGTCTCCCTTCCTCAAAATGCTCTGCAGGCATTTTGGGCAAGACATCCCAAGCCTTAACCTTTCACTTAACCTGAAATGTTTTCATCTTTCTCAATACAGTGCATTCAGAAAGTATTCAGACCCCCTTTACAGTTGTCAATTTTGTTATCCTGCAGCTAAATTTACAGACATTTCTAAAATTTTGTTTTCACTTTGACATGTACAGGGATGAGGAAAAAATGAACGTCAACAAGCAAAAATCTGGCTGATTTAAAGAAATCAAGATTTCTTTAAATCTCCCAAATCTGCCAGCAGAAAAATCTCGGCTGCAGTTTTAAATCGTGCAGCAAAAGGATAAAAACGTTTGGGGAGAGAAAGACTTTGCTGCTGCAGCCCGCACGTTTCATTCCTGTCCCTTCGCTGCTTCCAGCCGTGGAGGAACCCAAAGGGCCCGACTTGCTCCCGGCGTCTCCTCCGACCTGCCCTCCACTCACCTCCCAGGAGCCGCTTCGACCCTCCAAGCAGCACAAGAGGCTCCGCCGACGCCATCAACCTCCCGTGGCTGAGCCGGAAGAGGAACTTCCTCTGTCATCCTCCTCCACATCCGCTCTAGCAATCTAATACTCTATCGTTTCAATTCCGCTGCTGTGCTCTTATTCTCTGCTTTCCAGGCGCGAGTGTTGCTTCTTTGTAAAGCGCCATCTAGCGACATAAGGTTGAAATTCATCCTCGTCGTATCTCTCACCCTGCCGTGTTCGCAAGAGGCTTTCATGGGTTCCGTCCTTCTTTCGGTGCTATCGAATCTTATTCGACTCCCACCGAGCACAGGAATAGCTTTCGTCCATGACAATCTATCCTATACCTTTTCTTTCAGGTCTCCCAAGAGTGCACGCTCATTTTCCCTCTTGCTCGAATTAAAGGAAAGGAAAGTGTCCTAGGAGGGGAACGAGGTATAATACGCAACCTGAAAGTGATCCTGCCATGGGGGCTGGTGAAGATTGTTCCAGCCACTTTGACATCTGGGGACATGCAGGATAAGTCTTCAAAACCTGCCTTGGCAAATGATTGAAGCTGTAAAAGTGAAGCTGTTGAATGGAAGGCTCTAGCCCTAGTCTGTCCTTTGGGGTCTGGTAGGGATGCCCTCATTGTCACTCCAACTGAGCCAGGAGCTTCTTTTGCAACCAAGCAAAGCACCCTTGGGCGTGGGGAGAACACAATGCTTCATCAGAAGGGACAAAGCGCACCTCCCTTGAGGATCAGTGAAGAATATTCCAGCCAGTTTTCTCTTGTGGGGGGGCAGGATAACTCCCCAAAACTATATTTGCAACTGAGGGAAGCTTGAAGAGTGATGCTTTCCCCTGCTCACCGTCACAAGACAGAGATAAAAGTCTTGTTTGTATGTGCAGCCTTAAACAATTGCCAGCTTCATGCCATTGATAAAAGAGTGAAATACAGGACAAAACCTTGAAGTGCCCACCCACTTTGCTTCCAAACTCATCTAAATAGGAGATATTATTTTTCTCTCTGCATTCTTGCAGCTGGAACTGCCCAGATTACCCTCAGTAAGCAACACGGTTTAATCTCTACATGAAATCTCTAGGAGAGGCCATCCATCCTATCCAATTATATACAGGTAGACTTTGATTTAAACCACTTCATTTAGTGACCAGGAATTGGGGATCCCTGATCTAGATAGTGATTTATCCTTTCAAAGCACTTGGGGAAAATTGACCTCTCCCCCCTCCCTTTAAAAAAGCCCAGTCAAAACACTATCATCCATGCACCAGGCTGAAGTTAGTAAGTTCTGAAGTGCTCCAAAGTATATTAAAATACTTTCAGAAATCCTTATAAAAAAGAGAACCTGTGAAAGTGGAGAGACTCAGAGAAATTCTATGCTTTATATAACCATGAAACCTGCTACTATAGCCTATGTCAATAATTTATAGTTTAGGACTCACTATAATTTATATTTTTTTAAAGTTTTTATTTTTTACACATAGACATGACGTAAACAAAAAACACAAAACCATTTTTAAGTTACATACAGTGTGTCTATTGGTACAAATCTCTTGTGCATAAACTCTATAGTTTTATAGTCTTTTTATGGAGTCAGTTTCTATATCTGGTTTCTCTCTCATAAGGTTATCAAGTATAAAAAAAACAATCAGAAAAATGTACAGCTCTCTATTTTTATAAGTGTATAAAACCATGTGTGTGGAGGTGTTGTCTCGTGTCACATCCACCATGGCCATGCCCACCACCCAGGCCTTCAATGGAGAGGTGCGTTCCTTTCCAAATCATGTCCAATCAATTTTAGACTCAAATCAAGGTGTAGAACCATGTCAGCAACAATCAAGGGAAATGCGACGCACCTGAACTAAATTTCAAGTGCTGTTGCAAGGGGTCTGAATACTTATGCCAACGTGATATTTCAGTTTTTTTTTTTCCTTTTACTAAATTTATAGACTATGTAGATTAAGGAGGGGGAAAATGAAGTTAAACAACTGTAGAATCAAGCTGCAGCATAACAAAATTGACAACTGTAAAGGGGGGTCTGAATACTTTCTGAATGCACTGTATTGAGAAAGATGAAAACATTTCAGGTTAAGTGAAAGGTTAAGGCTTGGGATGTCTTGCCCAAAATGTCTGCAGAGCATTTTGAGGAAGGGAGACTGATGTGCACAAGAGGCAGGTTGGTTGAGCTCCAAAAAGGTTTCAGTTGTTGGAATAAAATGCCCTGTGGAGAGTTTATATTCTATCGACCCAGTCCTGCTTCCTCTAGTTATTCCATTACCATCTTCCCTTTCCATATTTTCAGGTTTTTTTTTCAAAATTCTGTCTATTTAAGGCACAGAATTTCTCTGTCTTTCCACCTTCGCTTTCACAGCATTCCCTTTCTGTAAAGCCAACAAGCATGCTTAACGATTGGGCTGCTTACTAACACAGATGCTAGTCCCAATTGCAGTCAGTAAGTGAGCATTACTTCAATTAGGATGTCACCAGAGTGGTTGTGAAAAATATATTCTGCCCTTAATTGGAGCTGAGGACTTCCATGGGCAAAACTGTACTTGAAATCTTGCAGAGGGTTTACGTATAATTTCATCACGTAAAAACCCACAATCTCTACAATTAGCTCAGAAGGTTCAACTAGGATCATTTTGGGATAATTTTCAGGCTAAAACACATGCATTTTCTACATACATACAGATAGGCATGTATATCTGTATTTCTCTTTGTATGCATATATTTACATCTGTACAATGTATCCCCAGTATTTCCAGATATAGTTCATGATAAGCCCTTGCACTGCTAAGAATTTGTGAATCACCAAAGTGAAAAAGAGAACTTTATGACTGAATGCATATTTGAACCTGGACACAAATGTGTCAAATGAATCATAACTAACGTAAGAGGGTATTCTTTAATGCGGCATGTTTGCTTATTTATTGCAATGTATAATTTTTTCTTTTTTTCACATCTTCAGCAACTATTTTATAAAGAATTAAAGTTACATGTTTGTTTGAATCTTATAGATAAAGAGGATGGCAATAAGAGCACTCTGGAAAATTGAGAATAACAAGCAACACTGGGGAAAAAAACAAAGCCAGCGAGAAATCAAAATATTTTCCATTTCCTTCAGAAAACTACAAAATTCTTCTCCTTTCCCAGCAGGCTAAAAACACATGGATTTTTCACATACATACAGTTATAGCCATGTGTATTTGTATTTCTCTCTTTATGCATGTATTTACAACTGTAAATATATGCATACAGAGAGAATTGTAAATATATGCATACAGAGAGAAATGCAAATATACACGCCTATAATTGTAGTATGAGAAATACAAATACAATGTATCCCCAGCATTTCCACATATAGTTCATGATAAGCTTTTGCACTGCTAATAATTTTTGATTCACCAAAGTGAAAATAACAAGCAACATTGGAAAAGAAAGCAAAGCCAGCCAGAAACCAAACTATTTTCCATTTCCTTCAGAAAACCACAAAATTCTTCTCCTTTCTCAACAGTTGAGAGACAAAGGAGAAAATTAAGAGGAGATTTCAAGCAAGAAGAAGTAGATTATGAGAAACTCAAGAATACGTTACATGATAGCTCAAGGGAGAGATTATATTTCATTCAGAAAAAGAGGGGTAACTCTGGAAGTCAGCGGGGAGTCAGGTCTATTGGCTAGGCACATAGGGCAGACAGTGATGCAGGGCTGGCCCTGTGAGGAGGAAAACAGGTGGAATTAAAGCACCAGTAAACAAATGATCACACATGTGTTTGACCCCAAGAATATCAGTGTTGGAAAAGCCTCTATTGTGCCTATTGTGGGAAAAGTACAGATTGTAAATCACAAGTGATTATGCATGAGAGGATCCCCATTGTAGAAAAGCCATAGCAATGCGAGAAATGGTTTAGTCTGAACAGCTTTCTTGGGGTTCATTGAAGGACACATATAGGACAGATGGCCTGCAAGTGCTTTCAATGTGGTAAATGCTTTAGCAAGCATAGCAGCATCAGAGGACTCACACCAGGGAGAAACTGTAAGTGCCTGGTTTGAGGGAAAAGTTTCATTCGAAATTCCCACCTCATGAGACACCTGAAGACTCACCCTGGGAAGAAATCCTTTGCATATCCTGACTGTGGAAAGAAATACCACCTGGGGACACCAGAGAACTCACAGGAGACAAACTCTATGAGTGTCCAGATTGTGGCAAAAGTTTCAGAATTCGGGCCTAATGACACACCAGAGGATGCATTCCCTGGACAAACTGTATGAATGTCTTGAGTGTGGGAAACATTTTAGTCATATTTGCAATCTGATAAGTCACCAGAAGATTCACATAGGAGAGAAACCGTATGAGTGTCTAGAGCAGGGGTGGGCAAACTTTTGGCTCGGGGCCGCATTGACTTTTAAAATTTGACAGACGGGCCGGGTCAGCACAAGATTTTTGGGAATCGCCCCCAACCCTTCCCCCCTCTTCTCCTCCTTCCTCCCCTCGGAGGCCCCTCCCCTCGGAGGCCCCTGAGTCAGGAGTTGCTACCACCGGCGCGGCTCCGCGTGGCTCCAGTCCCGCATTGCCTCGGGAAGGAAAGGCAAAAGGAAGAGCCGCAGCGGTGCTTTGCAACGGGAGCAGCAGCACCGGAGGCTCAGGCTCAGTGGCTCCTGGTTTTGCCTTTTCCTTCCCAAGGCAACGCGGGACTGGAGCCGCACGGAGCTGCGCCGGCGGTAGCAACTCCTGACAGCCCCAGCCGGACACCTGAGCGGAGCCCGGGCGAAACTGCCTGTTGCTGCTGCCGGAGCACCGCCGGGTCGCTCCACCAAGCAGCCTGCCCGCCCACCGGGCTTCCTCTGCCGCAGCTCGGGCCAGGCGCAGCGCCCGCGAGTTAAAAGGAAGCCGAAAGTTGCTGGGAAGTTGCTCGGGTGCTGGGAGCAGGCTTTAAAGTGCCGCCCGAGCAAAGTTTAAGCAGCCCGCCCACCCGCCGGGCGGAACCCTTCCTGCTGCTCGGCGGGAAGACGCTCCAGCCTGCAAACTTTGCCTTTGCAAAGTTTAAGCCTGGAAGCCCCGGAAATCTGAGCAACTTCCCAGCAACTTTTGGCTTCGTTTTAACTTGCGGGTGCTCGCGCTCGCCCGAGCCGCACGGCAGCCCGCTCCAGCAGCCCGCCCGCCTGCTGGGCGGAACCCTTCCCGCTCCTCGGCGGGAAGACGCTCCAGTCTGCAAACTTTGCCTTTGCAAAGTTTAAGCCTGAAGCCCGAAACCGAAGCAACTTCCCACCAACTTTCGGCTTCCTTTTAACTCGCAGGCGCCGTGCCTGGCAGAGGGGAAGCCCGGAGCCTCCTCCAAGCAGTCCGCCCGCCCGCCCGCCGGGCTTCCTCCACCACATGGCTTGGGGCCAGGCGCGAGCGCCCGCGAGTTAAAAGGAAGCCGAAAGTTGCTGGGAAGTTGCTCGGTGCTGGGAGCAGGCTTTTAAAGTGCCGCCCGAGCAAAGTTTAAGCCTGGAAGCCCTGGAAATCTGAGCAACTTCCCAGAAACTTTTGGCTTCGTTTTAACTTGCGGGCACTTGCGCCCGCCCGAGCCGCACGGCAGCCCGCTCCAAGCAGCCCGCCCGCCTGCCGGGCGGAACCCTTCCTGCTGCTCGGCGGGAAGACGCTCCAGCCTGCAAACTTTGCCTTTGCAAAGTTTAAGCCTGAAGCTCCCGGAACCGAGCAACTTCCCAGCAACTTTCGGCCGCTTTTAACTCGCGGGCGCCGCGCCGCCCGAGCCACACAGCGGAGGGGAAGCCCGGAGTCCCGCCTGGTCGCCCCTCCAAGCAGCCCGCCTGCCCGCCCGCCCACCGGGCTTCCCTCCGCCGCGCGGCTCGGGGCCAGGCACGAGCGCCCGCGAGTTAAAACGAAGCCGAAAGTTGCTGGGAAGTTGCTCGGGTGCTGGGAGCAGGCTTTTAAAGTGCCGCCCGAGCAGGACCGCCGAGCCGGAAACGGGGCACCAAGGCAGGGCAAGGCTCCACCAGCAGTGGGCTAGCTTTAGGTGGCTCCAAGCAGCCCGCCCGCCCGCGGGTGGAACCCTTCCCGCTCCTCGGCGGGAAGACGCTCCAGCCTGCAAGCTTTGCCTTTGCAAAGTTTAAGCCTGGAAGCCCTGGAAAAAAAGGGGGATCGGCGGGACTCACCTTCGGAGAGGTCGCACTCGAAGGTGATTTCGAACTTCCAGCCAAGGCCTTTGCAAATTTCTTTTCTTTCCTACCCCTAGATCGCTCCGCACTGTTTTGCAGCTTTGGGGCCACGCGGCACAGGGCAATACGCCATGCCCAGCGATTTTTTTCAGGGGCGGGCCAGATTGGACAGACCAATGGCAGCTATTTTTTTCAGGGCGGGCCGCATTGGACAGACCAACGGGCCGGATGTGGCCCGCGGGCCGTAGTTTGCCCACCCCTGGTCTAGAGTGTGGGGAAGGTTTCAGTCAGAATTCTACCCTTGTGACACACCATAGGACTCACACAGCAGAGAAACCGTATGGATGTCCTCAGAGTGGGAAAAGTTTCAGTCATATTTCCAATCTGATAAAACACCAGAAGATTCACACAGGAGAAAAACTGTATGGATGTCCAGATTGTGTGAAAATTTTCAGACGGAATTCCAACCTGGTGATACATCAGACGACTCACACGGGAGAGAATCCGTATGAATGTCCAGAGTGTGGGAAAAGTTTCAGTCAGACTTCCAGCCTGGTGACACACCAGACGACTTATACACAGAAACCGTATAAGTGTCCAGAGCATGGGAAAAGATTCCGTAATAATGCCAACTTAGTGACATACCAGAGTACTCACATAGGGGAGAAACATTATGAGTGTCCAGAGTGTGGGAAAAGTTTCAGTCAGAATTCCAAACTTGTGACACACCAGAGGACTCACACGGGAGAGAAACCGTATGGGTCGGCTGCAGCTGATGCTCCGTGTCGTAATGGACTCCAGGAGGAAGAGGAGGGGATGCTTTCACTGCCATTGTGAAGCAGTGAGCCGGCCATGGATGTGGCAAGAGCAGCGGCGTCAGCCGGCCCAGCCAGTGTCTCAGTTGCGTGTCTCCCCATATTCCTCCAGCCCAGCTGAGCCTTACCATCCCACCAGCTCTGAGGAAAGATTGTGGGGCAGGGAAGGCGACAGGAAGACTGCAAAGAACAGAGGGGCAAAGAATGGGGGCTGGGGAAAAAAAGTTCCCTCTCTGTCAAGCACCAGGGATATCAGAAGATCCAGATTGTTCAAATGGGTATAAAGATTAAAGCAATTTGGAAGTAGATAAGAGTCAAAAGAAATTCAAGGTGGGCTGGAAGTGGGATCTCTTGTGGGCATGAAGCAGTGGTGGCATTCAAAAACTTTTACTACTGGTTCTGTGGGCACAGCTTGGTGGGCGTGGCCATGTGACTGGGTGGGCATGGCCTTTTTTTGCAGCCCCCACCTGTTTTGGGGAGCTTCCTAGCCTCAGAGATGCCTTGGGGGAGGGAGCGTTTTTGCTCCCCTAAGGCTCCTCTGGCGCTCTGGAAGAGAAGGAACAGAGAATGGGAGGGGCATGCAGCACCCCTCCAAGCTCCGTTTTGAGAGCTTCCTAGCCTCAGAGATGCCTGGGGGCGTTTTGCCCCAAGGCTCCTCTGGCGCTCTGGAAGAGAAGGAACAGAGCATGGGAGGGGCATTCAGCACCCTCCAAGCTCCGTTTTGGGAGCTTCCTAGCCTCAGAGAAACCTCGGGGGCATTTTTGCTTCCCTAAGACTCCTCTTGGGCTCTCGAAGGCAAAAAATGGAGGGGGTGCTGAGCTCCTCCCTCCATTTTTTGCCTTCCTGGGCCTTAGCAAGGGGAATCCCAGCCCAGCTGATCTTATCTACAGCTGATTATTGGGAGGGAAAAAAAAGAAAGACATTAGGCGAATGTCAGGCAGGTGGGCGGGGTGAGCAAGCATCGGGCGGGAGGGTGACTGGGTGGGGGGGCGTGGCCTGCCAGAACTTACTACCGGGTCAGCGACCCACGCCAAAGTCTTGCTACCGGTTCGCCCGATCTGTTGCGAACCAGCTGAATACCACCACTGGCATGAATAGACTCATGACCGATGGCATGTTTCATCCCTCCCTCAGCCTCAGCCTGGTATCTCCTACACTGGGTGTCTGCAACCTTAAATATTCAAAGAACTATTTGGACCCATTTCCCACAGAAAATAAAACACCGGGAGCCACAAAATCTGAATGGACATGGCCAACTCGATGTCACTCACTCCCACGCAGTCACATGACACACACACTCCAGTCATGCCTACTCAAATTTTGTGGCTCCTGGTGTTTTCTATGGGAAACAGGTCTCTCCCTCTCTGCCGTCTTTCTCCCTCTCCCTCCCTCCCTCTGATCTCTCCCTCATTTCTCTTCTCTGTCATCTCTTTCTGTCTCTTTCTCCCTCCTGTCTTTTTTTTGGCAGGCAGAATACAGGACAAATGCCCCCCCCCCTCCAATCATCAAGGCAGAGTCCGCTGAATCATTGCAAAACTGGGCAAAGGCGGAGCGAAGGGAGCAGACAGAGTCGAATCTCGCTCGCTTGCTCGCTGCTCGATTACAGCAGGAAACAGTTGGCTACTTCCGGCCTTGGTTGGTGCTGGACATGCAACCTGCTCTCCACCACAAGAGTTGCCAGAGGCGAGTGGGACAGGGTCGCATTGTGGGCTCCAGGAGGAGGAGGGGACCCAGTCCTCCCCATTGTGAAGTACGCTTTCACTGTGCTGTGCAAGGCGAGAACAGCAACCATTCCACAGAAGGGGTATTGGGTCATCCCCCCCACCCCACATGAAAAGGAAAGCAAGATGGGCTTCTCCTAGAAGCCCCACTACCTGCTCCCTTCCCCCTACTCAATTCCTCTTCGGAACAGAGGAGCGCACACTGGAAATGGGTGTTGGGGCGATGTCGGAGCACGCCTTTTGACTCTCCGGTGCTCGGCAGCCGTCCGTGATAGCGAACGTATGGAACACATGCCATAGGTGGCATGCAAAGGCATTTATGCGGGCACATGAGCCCCAGTCAAACTTACCTGCACTGCGCATGCATGTGCCTCCTAGCTGGTTTTCAGCCCGTTGAAGGCCGTTTTCGCCCTCCTGGGGGCTCGAGGGAAATCTCTAGAGCCATGGGAGGCCGAAAAACGGGCCTTTCGGGCTGCAGAGGCCTTCTGGAGGCTGAAATCGGGCACTTCCCGTATTACCAGAAAGCCTGTTTTTCGGCCTCCCAAGGCTGCACAGGCTTCCCTCAGCCTCCAGGAGAGCGAAAACAGACTCAAACATGCTGAAAATCAGCTGGGAGGCGCGTACATGCGCAGTGCAGGTAAGGGGGCAGGGCGGGGGTGTTGTATGTGCATGCATGGGGGGGCGGGTTAGGGTTAGTGTGCACTTTTGGCACACCACAACAAAAACAGTGTCCTCGGTCATTTCTTACTCTATTCAGATTATCAGATATTTGTGAAATTGCCTTTCTGTACATCATTGCATCTCTGAATGACTCATCTGTTTTCCAATGACTGGAGCGGTTTTCATAACAGTTTGAGAACATCATTAATTCATAAAGGTCAAATGGTGAATAAATGAACTGTTGTAAGTTGAGGACTACCTGTAGATATTTTCTAAGCTGCCTCTCACAGAATCACAGCACCAAAGGGTTGGAAGGGACATTGGAGGTCTTCTAATCCAACACCCTGCTCAAGGTCAAATGATTGTCCGGTCTATTGTTGAAAAAAACCTCCAGTAACAGAGCACCTACAAGCCCAGGAGGCAAGCTACTCCATTGATTAATTGCTCTCAGAAAATTTCTCCTTACTTCTTGTCCTGTCCTTTGGTGCCATAGAGAATAAGTCAATTCCCTCTTCTTTGTGACAGACACTCAATTACTGGAAGACAGCTATCATGTCCCCCCCAATCCTTCTCTTCGATAACCTAGACACACCTAGGTCCTTCAACCCTTTGTCAAATGATTTTATTATTAAACTTATTGAGTGCAGATCTGAGAGTCTGAAGCAACGCTGAACATCTTGCCTTGCCCTAATTTTCACAACAACACTAACAATACCCTTTTTATTCTTGTCAAAAGCTATTGAGAGTTCTTACACAATACATTTTTAAAAATAAAACATTTTCCAGTGTAGAGTTTTTTCTCAAATCACCACCACCAAGGGAGATGCAACAAATACATCAATGTTATAGTGCTGTTGTCACCATAATGAATTCCAGGCACAATGAATATGACGGCTGTTTCCACAACAGTCATGCGGCCCAGGAATGCATGTCTGCCCTCCTTCCCCAAAATGAGGTTCAGTGATCTTCAAAAGGTAAGGAAGAGGAGGCTGTGAGGTCTGCTGGAATGGGAGTCATGTCTAAGGATTTCACTGACCCAGTGGGAATGGGAAAAACCCTGTGGGGACCTGGGAGTGGGGGAGAGAGAAGACTGTGGGGACCCTGTGAAAAAGGGAAAGGACTGGGCAATCGAAGGGTTGAGGTAGAGGAGGCCTTGGGAATGCAAATCTGGGCCTTTGCCTCCAATCCTGAGGTAACCAGTGTTCTGTGTAATAACTCACATATCCATTAAATAGCTTTATCAGGGAGAGAGGGGGTGGGGGTACTTAAGCAAAGCAGTCCCGTTTAACGGTGATTGCAACATAAAAGCGTAATTGATAGGCCCCATTACACTTGTATCTGAAGGACTACGTGTATGGTGGTTAGGAAATTCTGGCACTCAAAATATGGAGGGCACCAAGACAGAAGATAGAAATTCCAATTGTGGGAATTCCATAATATAAAAAAAAAACACCACCCAAAAGCCTTTTTGAAGAATTCCACACTTCTGCAAAAGGAAATATCCAAATAGTTTGGCTGATCACCAGAAACAGGTAGTTAGCCTTTACCAAGGCTATGAGTCCTTTGGTGTGTCACCAGGTGCGAATCCTTATTGAAACTTTTCCCACATTCTAGACATTCATACGGTTTCTCTCCTGTGTGTCCTCTGGTGTGTTATCAGACCGGAAATTTGACTGAAACTTTTCCCACACTCTGGACAATCATATGGTTTCTCTCCTGTGTGAGTCCTCTGGTGTGTCACCAGGTGGGAATCCTTACTGAAACTTTTCCCACATTCTGGACACTCATACGGTTTTTCTCCTGTGTGAGTCCTTTGGTGTGTTATCAAACTGGAAATTTGACTGAAACTTTTCCCACACTCTGGACAATCATATGGTTTCTCTCCTGTGTGAGTCCTCTGATGTGTCACGAGGATGCAATTCTTACTGAAACTTTTCCCACACTCTGGACACACATACGGTTTCTCTCCTGTGTGAGTCCTCTGATGTGTCACAAGGCTGCAATTCTGACTGAAACTTTTCCCACAATCTGGACATTCATACGGTTTCTCTCCTGTGTGAGTCCTCTGGTGTGTCACCAGGGTGGAATTATGACTGAAACGTTTCCCACACTCTAGACATTCATATGGTTTGTCCTGGGAATGAGTCCTCTGGTGTATCACTAGGCTGGAATTCTGACTGAAACTTTTCCCACATTCAGGACATTCATATGGCTTCACTAGGATATGGGTCCTGTGGTGTGTCATTAGGCCAGAATTCTGCCTGAAACTTTTGCCACAATCTGAACACTCATACGGTTTGTCCTCTGTGTGAGTCCTCTGGTGTGTCACCAGGGTGGCATTATGACTGAAACTTTTCCCACACTCTGGACATTCATACGGTTTTTCACCCGTGTGAGTCCTCTGATGTGTCACCAGGTTGTAATTCCGTCTAAAATGTTTCCCACACTCAGGACACTCATACGGTTTTTCTCCTGTGTGAGTCCTCTGGTGTTTTATTAGACTGGAATTCTTATTGAAACTTTTCTCACACTCTGGACACTCATATGGTTTCTCTCCTCTGTGAGTCCTCTGATGTGTCACGAGGATGCAATTCTTACTGAAACTTTTCCCACACTCTGGACACTCATACGGTTTCTCTCCTGTGTGAGTCCTCTGATGTGTCACAAGGCTGCAATTCTGACTGAAACTTTTCCCACACTCTGGACACTCATACGGTTTCTCTCCTGTGTGAGTCCTCTGGTGATTCACCAGATGGGAATCCTTATTGAATCTTTTCCCACACTCTGGACACTCATACGGTTTTTCTCCTGTGTGAGTCCTTTGGTGTGTTATCAGACTGGAAATTTGACTGAAACTTTTCCCACACTCTGGACACTCATATGGTTTCTCTCCTGTGTGAGTCCTCTGGTGTGTCACGAGGCTGCCATTCTGACTGAAACTTTTCCCACAATCTGGACACTCATACGGTTTCTCTCCTGTGTGAGTCCTCTGGTGTATCACTAGGGTAGAATTCTGACTGAAACTTTTCCCACACTCTAGACATTCAAACGGTTTTTCTCTCGTGTGAATCCTCTGGTGTGTCACCAGGTTGTAATTCCGTCTGAAATGTTTCCCACATTCAGGACATTCATATGGCTTCTCTAGGATATGAGTCCTATGGTGTGTCACCAAGCCGGATTTCTGACTGAAACTTTCTCCACACTTTGGACATTCATATAGTTTCTCTCCTGTGTGAGTCCTGTGATGTGTCATGGGGATGGAATTCTTACTGAACCCTTTCCCACTCTGGACACTCATGTGGTTTCTCTCCTGTGTGAGTCTTCTAATGTGTCACCAGGTTGGTGATATTCTTGAGCTCATATATATGTGTGATCATTTGTTTACTGGTGCTTTATTTCCACCTGTTTTCCTCCTCACAGGGCCAGGGCTCCATCACAGTCTTCCCTATGTGGCCATCAAACAGACCTTTTTCTCCCTGCTGACTTTCAGAGAAACCCCCCTTTTTCTGAATGAAATACAATCTCCCTTGATCTTCCATGTAACGTATTCTTCAGTTTCTCACACTCTACTTTTTCTAGCTTGAAATCTCCTCTTTATTTTCTCTTCTTGTCTCTCAACTGCTGGAAAAAGAGAAGAATTTTGTGGTTTTCTGAAGGAAATGGAAAATATTTTGATTTCTTGCTGGCTTTGTTTTTTTTCCCAGTGTTGCTTGTTATTCTCAATTTTCCAGAGTGCTCTTATTGGCATCCTCTTTATCTATAAGATTCAAAGAAACATATAACTTTAATTCTTTATAAAATAGTTGCTGAAGATGTAAAAAAAAGAAAAAAGTATACATTGCAATAAATAAGCAAACATGCCGCATATAAAGAATACCCTTATGTTAGTTATGATTCATTTGACACTTTTGTATCCAGGTTCAAATATCCATTCCGTCATGAAATTCTCTTTTTCACTTTGGTGATTCACAAATTCTTAGCAGTGCAAAGCCTTATCATGAACTATATCTGGAAATGCTGGAGATACATTGTACAGATGTAAATATATGCATACAAAGAGAAATACAGATATACATGCCTATCTGTATGTTTGTGGAAAATGCATGTGTTTTAGCCTGAAAATTATCCCAAAATGATCCCAGTTGAACCTTCTGAGCTAATTGTAGAGATTGTGGGTTTTTACCTGATGAAATGATACCTAAACCCTCTGCAAGATTTCATGTACAGTTTTCCACATGGAAGTCCTCAGCTCCAAGTAAGGGTAGAATGTATTTTTCACAACCACTCTGGTGACATCCTAACTGAAGTAGTGCTCACTGACTGACTGCAATTGGAACTAACATCTGTGTTAGTAAGCAGCCCAATCGTTAAGCATTATGTCATATGACAATGCCAACTTACATATCATGCTTGTTGGCTTTACAGAAAGGGAATGCTGTGAAAGCGAAGGTGGAAAGACACAGAGAAATTCTGTGGCTTAAACAGACAGAATTTTGAAAAAACCTGAAAATTGGAAAGGGAAGATGGTAATGGAATAACTAGAGGAAGCAGGACTGGGTCGATAAAATATAAATTAAAAACTCTCCACAGAGCATTTTATTCCAACAACTGAAGCCTCTTTGGAGCTCAACCAACCTGCCTCTTGTGCACATCAGTCTCCCTTCCTCAAAATACTCTGCAGGCATTTTGGGCAAGACATCCCAAGACTTAATCCTATACTTAACCTGAAATGTTTTTATATTTCTCAGTACAGTGCATTCAGAAAGTAATCAGGCCCCCTTTACAGTGGTCAATTTTGTTATCCTGCAGCTTGATTCTACAGTTGTTTAACTTCATTTTTCCCCTCCTTAATCTACATAGTCTGTAAATTTAGTAAAAAGAAAAAAAAGTTTAATAAAAAGAAAAAAAAGTATCATATTGGCATATTCAGACCCTTTGCAACAGCACTTGAAATTTAGTTCAGGTGCCTTCTATTTCCCTTGATTGTTTCTGGCATGGTTCTACACCTTGATTGGAGTCTACCTGTGGTAAATTAACTTGATTGAACATGATTTGTAAATTCCCCTCTCCACAGAAGATCTCATAGCTGACAATGCATACTGTAGCAGAACAGTAGCTATGAGGTTAAAGGAACTGCCTGCAGAGTTCAGAGACAGCATTATTGCAAGGCACAGATCCGGGGAAGGCTCCAGTAAAATTTCTGCTGCACCGAAGGTTCCTAAGGGACAAGTGGCCTCCATAATTCTCCAATGAAAAATGTTTGGCACAACCAGGACTTTTCTAAGAGCTGGTCGCCCGGTCAAAATGAGCAATTGAGGTAGAAGGGCCTAAGATGGTCACTCTGACTGAGCCTCAGAGATCCTGTGTGGAGATGGGACAGAGTTCCAGAAGGACAACCATCATTGCAGCCCTCCACCCTTCTGAGCATTATGGCAGAGTGACTAGACAGAAGCCTCTCCTCAGTGCACAACACATGGAAGCCTGTTTGGAGTTTGCAAAAAAGCACCGGAAGAACTCTGTGAGGAACAAAACTCAATAGTCTGATGAAACCAACCTGTCATTTCTAAATGTTATGTCTGGAGAAACCCAGGCATTGCCCAATGTCATCCCAACAGCAAAGCATGGTGGTGGCAGCATCACACTGTGGGGGTGTTTTATCAGCCACAGGGACTGGGAGATTGGTCAGGGATAAAAGAAAGCTGAATGGAGCAAAGTACAGGGATATCCTCAATGAAAACCTGTTCCACAGCACTCAGGACAGCCAAGACAGCATAGCAGTGGCTTAGGGACAACTCTGTGAATATCCTAGAGGGGCCCAGCCAGAGCTCTGACCTGAACCTTATTGAATATCGCTGGAGGAACCCGAAAATGGCTCTCTACCTATGGTCGCAACCAACCTGACTGAGCTTGAGAGGATTTGCAAGGAAGATCGGCAAAAAATCCCCCGATCCAGGTGCAAAAAGCTTATCCCCTCATACCCAAAAAGACACGGGGCTGTAATTGCTGAGTGAAGGATTTGAATATTTATGCCAATGTGGTTTTTCAGGGGTTTAATACAATTACAGACATCTTCTAAAATTCTGTATTCACTTTGTCATGTACTGGAATGAGGAAAAATGAATGTCAACAAGTGTAAAATCAGAAAAATCTCGGGCTGCAGTTTTAAATCATGCAGCAAAAGGATAAAAACGTTTGGGGAGAGAAAGATTTTGCAGCAGCAGCCCGCATGTTTCACTCCTGTCCCTTCGCTGCTTCCAGGCCGTGGAGGAACCCAAAGGGCCCGACTTGCTCCCGGCTTCTCCTCCGACCTGCCCTCCACTCACCTCCCAGGAGCCGCTTCGACCCTCCAAGCAGCACAAGAGGCTCCGCCAACGCCATCACCCTCCCGTGGCTGAGCCGGAAGAGGAACTCCCCCTGTCATCCTCCTCCACATCCTCTCTAGCAATCTAATACTCTATCGTTTCAATTCGTTCCCAGCTCGGCCTCTCTCCCTTCCGGTGTAATGTCAATATAGCGATGCCGCTGCTGTGCTCTTATTCTCTGCTTTCCAGGCGCGAGTGTTGCTTCTTTGTAGAGCGCCATCTAGCGACATAAAGTAGGGATGCCCTCATTGTCACTCCAACTGAGACAGGGGCTTCTTTTGCAGCCAAGCAAAGCATCCGTGGGGAGAACACAATGCGTCAACAGGCAGGGACAAAGCGCACCTCCCTTGAGGATCAGTGAAGACTATTCCAGCCAGTTCTTTCTCTTGGGGGTGCAGGATAACTCCCCAAAACGATATTTGCAACTGAGGGAAGCTTGAAGAGTGATGCTTTCCCCTACTCACCTTCACCAGATTAGACAGTGATAAAAGTCTTGTTTGTGTGTGCAGCCTTAAACAATTGCCAGCTTCATCCCATTGATAAATGAAATACAGGACAAAACCTTGATGTGCCCACCCACATTGCTTCCAACCTCATCTAGATAAGAGATATTATTTTCCCCTCTGCATTCTTGCAGCTGGAACTGCCCGGATTTCCCTCAGTAAGCAACGTGATTTAACATCTACATGAAATCTCTAGGAGAGGCCATTCATCCTTTCATATCCAATTCTATGCAGGTAGTCTTTGATTTACACCACTTCATTTAGTGACCAGGGGTTGGGGATCCCTGACCTAGACAGTGATTTATCCTTTCAAATCATTTGGGGAAAATTGACCTCTCTGCCCCCCCCCCTTTAAAAAAGTCCAGTCGAAATACCATCATCCATGCACCAGGTTGAAGTTAGTAAGTTCTGAAGTGCTCCGAAGGTTTACATTATATTAAAATACTTTCAGAAATCTTTACAGATAGAAGTTACGAAAGTGGAGAGACTCAAAAGCAATTCTTTATCTTATAATAGCCATGAAGAAAAACTGCAAATTGGAAAAGGAAGTTTATAACGGAATAACTAGAGGAAGCAGCATTGGCTCAACAGAATATAAACAAAAACCGTCCAAAGGACATTTTATTCCAACAACTGAAGCCTCTCTGGAGCTCAACCAATCTCCCTCTTCTGCACACCAGTCTCTCTTCCCCAAAATGCTCAAAGGCAGTTATTAGATTATACAATCTGTAAAAGAACTGAAATTTAAATTGAGAACCTTTGCTGACAGGGCTGTTCAGTCACGTGGGCAGAGAGAAACAGGGATGCATCAGAAAGGGAATCTGGGCAGGTAAGAGAGGCAGATTCAGGTGCTGCATCTCCAAGGAAGCTCAGTTGGACGCCTCTCTGGTCTCCGTAACCCTCGAGATGCCACCGGCCTCCTCCTAGCAGGGTTCACGCCTAGCCACGATCCCTCTGAACCCAGATCCTCTTCCTCCCCTCCAGACCCTGGGAGGCGGATCCTCCCGAGCAGCCACAGGGGAACGTGGGAAGGGTGGTGCCCAACCTTCCCCAACACCAGGCGGCCTCATCCTGGGAGCCGGGCTGCACCAAACATTGGGCTGCGGTGAAGGAGGGGGGGGGCTTGGAGGGAGGATTTTAAGGGGATCCGAGAGCCGTTCGCACAACCGAGGAGAAGTGGCGGCGCAGCGGTTCTCACGGAGCAGAAAACCTTGCGAAGAAAGGCGGGGACTCGGAAGGGGAGGGGGCACAACTGGGGAAACCCCACCTCGCTCTCCTTCCCTCCCCCCAGGAATCCCTCCTCCCTTCCCGCACCTGGGGATTCCCCCTCCTCTTCCTCCCCCCTCCTGGTCTCCTCCCCCTCTGGCAGCGGCCTTGCCCACCTGGCGCCCCTTGAGCGCCTCTTCCCACGAGGCAGTCTCTGCAGGGCTTGATGTAAGAGATGTCGGGAGACCAGGAAGGAGGGCAAGGAGGGGGCGGGATTGGCTCCCACCCCACTTTTCCCCCTTTCCTGCCTCCTCTCTGGGCGCAAAAGCCTTTAACCCCTTCTCTGAAGCCAATAAGGGGAGGGGGCCACTAGGCCGAGGCCGACCAATGCCAAAGTCTCCAGCGAGCCCGTTTGTGGATCAGCTCCCTTACAAAGAAATCCAAAAGGCCCATTGAAACAAACCTTTTGCTTGCTTATTCACAATAAAGGAACCCATCCGTGGAATGGCTTGCCTCTGTGGGTGCTCCCTCAGTGGAGGTTTTGAAGAGCAGATTGGACAGCCAATGGTCCGGAATCAAATAGGGTCCCCTGCTTGGAAACTTGATCCGGCCCAACTTTTAATGTGTAATTCTGTAATAACTTCATGAACTTTTAGGGCTCAGCATGCAGCTAATCTTCACAGCTAATCTCTCCTGCTCTTCCCTGGGTGAAAGGGGAGCTGGAAGGTGACTTAAGAATAGGTCCTAACACGTCAGGCTGTTTGGTTCCCTCCATGGCTTAGAAGCAGAAAAATAACTACTAGAATATACAGTAGTATTGCAGAATTGGAAAGGATCTTTGAGGTCATCTAATCCAATCCCCTGCTAGAGCAGGAGACCTTATATCATTTCAGACAAGTGATTGTCCAGTGTCTTCTTAAAACCCTCCTGAGGGTTGCAGGAGGCCTTCCAGGCCCAAAACAGGACCTCCGGAGTGCGCCAGGAGACCATTCTTGACTCAGATCAAGTATTCAAAAACAGAGTCAGAGAAATATACGGCTATTTTTATAAGACAGTGTATAAAACCATGTGTGTGGAGGTGTGGTCTCATGTCACATCCACCATGGCCATATCCACTGCCCGCCACCCCATGGCTCTCCGAGGTCAAACAACCCTAATGCAGCCCTGAATGAAATAAAACCCCTGCTCTAGAAGTTGTGGGTGCTCCCTCAGTGGAGGTTTTTAAGAGCAGATTGGACAGCCAATTGTCTGGAACGGTACAGGGCGCGTGTCGCTCCAGAGCTGAATATGTCTCTTTCATCCTTCTGTTGCGGGTCCCTTTCGTGGCAGTGGGATGAAAGAGCTGTCACCCTGTCGCGACAGTGGCAGTGGCCAGAGCCTTAGTGCAGAAGCGAAGCACCCCTGCACTTGCCTTTGTGGGTCTTCATCATGAACATTTCACTTCTCGTGCCTTACGCAGCACAGTGAAATTTAGCGCGCTTCACAATGGGGGGGAGGCGGGGTCCCCTTTTCCTGGAGCCCATTACAATGCGGAGACACAATGTGACCCTGCCCCATTCTGCTTGCGCTCGCCTCCTGGATGTCAGTTGCTTTTCCCGCACTTTTCCTGCAGAGCTGCAGGTGTTGTGATGCTCCACCTCCCCACCGGCCATCTGATCTTCCAGTGTGCTGATCCTGTGCTTGTTGGCCTCTGGATTCCCACCACCCACCACCCATTCAAGGGTTCCTTCCACCCTCCTCCCTGGGGGGAGAGAGAGAAGAAGAGATAAAAAGAGGGAAGTGAGAGAGAGAGAGGGAGGGAAAGAGACAGACAGAGAGGGGGAGAGACATAGACACAGAGATAGAGAGGGGGAGAGAGACATAGACACAGAGATAGAGAGGGGGGAGAGAGAGACATAGAGAAATACAGAGGGTTGGGGAAGGGAGTTGTTAAAAAGGTTTTGTAGTTCCCAGTGTTTTTTAACAACCCTTCTCTGCCCTAATGAACTGCTAGGTAGGCATGGCTAGGGGGTCTTGTGACTTGGTGGGAGTGACATTGAGTCAGCCACACCCACCCAGCTTTTGTGACTCCTAGTGTTTTCTGTGGGAAATGGGTCCAAATGGCTCTTTGAGTGTTTAAGGTTGCAGACCCCTGGCCTAGACATATCCAGGTCCTTCAACCCATCATCATATAATTTTATTAGTAAACTTATTGACTGCACATCTCATAGTTTGAAGCAACTCTGAGTATCTTGCCTTGCCCTAATTTTCATAGCAACGCTGACAATACCCATTTTTTCCTTGTGGAAAGCTATGGAGAGTTCTTACACATTTTAAAAAATGAAACATTTTCCATTGTAGTTTTTTCTCTAACCACCACCACCAAGGAGGATGCAACAAATACATCGGCATTATGGTGCTGATCTCACCCAGCAGCCATCAAAGGGAAATAAGCAGGCAGCTCCACAAAAATGAGTTCTCAGCAGAAGTTGCTAATAAAGCTGGAGATGCTGTGATCGAAAGCACAATCCCTTTTTTCAACTCAATATTCCTACAGGTCTTCTCCATAGGGTCCATCTGCAAGGCAGAACAGCCTCTACATGAGATATTTTACATTGCCTTTTTCACAGGGCTTTGCACTAATTCTCCCTTTCCTGAAGGTCAATGAGCCAGAAACTGCACTTATTTTGGCCCACAGGCAGGTGGCAAAATGGCAGCTGCTTTCACAAATCCACTGCATGGCCCTAGGATGTATTCCAGGAACAATGAAGATGACGGTTGCTTCCACAACTCAGTCATACGGCCCAGGGATGCATGTCCTGCCCTCTTTCCCCAAAATGAGGTTCAGTGATCTTCAAAAGGTAAGGAAGAGGAGACTGTGAAGCCTGCTGGGGTGGGAGTGAGGTCTAAGGACTGCAGGAACCCAGTGGGAGTGGGGAAAAGCCTGTGGGGACCTTGCAAGGGGTGGGGAGGAAGAAGCCAGCGGGGACTCCATAGAAAAGGAAAAGGAATGGGGTGATCAAAGGGTTGAGGTAGAGGAAGCCTTGGGAATGCAAGCCTGGGCCTTGTCTATGCCTCCAACCCTGAGCTGTTCCGCTTAATAACTCACACATTCATTGAATAGCTTTATCAGGCAGAGAGGGGGTGGGGGTACTTAAGCAAAGCAGTCCCGTTTAACTGTGATTGCAACATAAAAGCGTAATTGATAGGCCCCGTTGCACCTGTATCTCAAGGAGTACGTGTATGGTGGTTGGGAAATTCTGGCACTCAAAATACGGAGGACACCAAGATAGAAGATGGAAACTCCAATTCTGGGAATTCAATAATCAATATAAAAAAGACCACCTGAAAGCCTTTTTGAAGAATTCCATATTTGTGCAAAAAGAAATATCCAGAAAGTTCTGCAGATCACCAGAAACATGTCATTACCTTTTATCATGACTGTGAGTCCTCTGGTGTGTCACCAGGCTGGAATTCTGACTGAAACGTTTTCCACTCTGGACCAGGGGTCTTTAAAATTGACAGCTTTAAGACTTCTGGACTTCAACTCCCAGAATTCCTCTTCCAGTCATGTTAGCTCAGGAATTCTGGGAGTTGAAGTCTACAAGTATTAAACTTGCCAAGTTTGAAGACCGTTGCTCTGAGGACTCATACGGTTTCTCTGATATGTTAAAAGGTTGGAATTTTGACTGAAACTTTTCCCACAATCTCGACATTTCTACCATTTGTCTTAGGAAAGTGTCATTAGTCCGGAATTTTGATTAAAACTTCTGCCACAATCTGGACACTCATACAATTTGTACATGTGAGTTCTCTGGTTTGGCATCAGGTGGGAATTCCTACTGAAATGTTTCCCACACTTTGGGCACTCATATGGATTCTCTCCTATGTGGGTCTTCTAGTGTGTCACCAGGTGGGAATTCTGATTGAAACTTTTCCCAAAGTCTGGACATTCATGCGGCTTTTCTCCTGTGTGAGTCCTCTGATGCTTCACAAGGTTGGAATTATCACTGAATCTTTCCTACACTCTGGAATTACAAAAGGTTTCTCTAGTGTGTGAGTCTTCTGATGTTGCACAAGGCTGGAATTCTGATTGAAACTTTTCCCACATTCTGGACACTCATACGGCTTGTCTCCTGTGTGAGTCCTCTGGTGCTTCACAAGGTTGGAATTATCACTGAATCTTTCCTACACTCTGGATATCCAAAAGGTTTCTCTCCTGTGTGAGTCTTCTGATGTTGCATAAAGCTGAAATTCTGACTGAAACTTTTCCCACAACGTGGACACTCATAAGGTTTCTCTCATGTGAGTCCTCTGGTGTGACACCAGCTGGAAATTGCGACTGAAACATTTCCCACAATCTGGACATACATATGGTTTTTCTCCTGTGTGAATCCTCTGGTGCATCAGGAGGTTAGAATTCTGAACAAAACTTTTCCCACAATCTGGACACTCATATGGTTTGTCTCCTGTGTGAATCCTCCGGTGTTTCAAAAGGTTGGAATTCTGACTGAAACATTTCCCACATTCTGGACATTCATACGGTTTGTCTCCTGTGTGAGTCCTCTGGTGTGTAGCAAGGCTGGAATTCCGACGGAAACATTTCCCACACTCTGGACATTGATACGGTTTGTCTCCTGTGTGAATCCTCTGGTGTGTCACAAGGTTGGAATTCTGAGTGAAGCTTTTCCCACAATCTGGACACTTATAGGGTTTGTCTCCTGTGTGAATCCTCTGGTGGGTAACCAACTGGGAATTCTCACTGAACCTTTTCCCACATTCTGGACATTCACACGGTTTGTCTCCTGTGTGAATCCTCTGGTGCGTCACAAGGTTGTAATTCTGACTGAAACTTTTCCCACTCTCTGGACACTCATATGATTTCTCTCCTGTGTGAGTACTCTGGTGTTGAACAAGTTTGAAATTATGAGTGAAACCTTTCCCACATTCTGCACACTTATACGGTTTGTCTCCTGTATGAGTCTTCTGGTGTTTTATCACACTATAAATATAACTGAAGCGTTTCTCATATTCTGGAAATTCATAATGTTTTTTCCCCGATGTGAGTCCTCTGGTGTGTCACAAGGATGGAATTATGACTGAACCTTTTCCCACACTCTAGACACTCATAAAGTTTCTCTCCTCTGTGAGTCCTCTGGTGTTTCACAAGGCTGGAATTCTGACTGAAACTTTTCCCACAATCTGGACACTCATGCGGCCTGTCTCCTGTGTGAATCCTCTGGTGCATCAGGAGGTTAGAATTCTGACTGAAACATTTTCCACATTCTGGACATTCATATGGTTTGTCTCCAGTGTGAGTAGTCTGGTGTGTCACAAGGTTGGAATTCTGACTGAAACTTTTCCCACAATCTGGACACTCATACGGTTTGTCTCCTGTGTGAGTCCTCTGGTGTGTCACCAGGTGGGAATTCCAACTGAAACATTTCCCACAATCTGGACATATATATGGTTTTTCTCCAGTGTGAGTAGTCTGGTGTTTCACAAGGTTGGAATTCTGACTGAAACTTTTCCCACAATCTGGACACTCATACGGTTTGTCTCCTGTGTGAGTCCTCTGATGCATCAGGAGGTTAGAATTCTGACTGAAACATTTTCCACATTCTGGACATTCATATGGCTTGTCTCCAGTGTGAGTAGTCTGGTGTGTCACAAGGTTGGAATTCTGACTGAAACTTTTCCCACAATCTGGACACTCATACGGTTTGTCTCCTGTGTGAGTCCTCTGGTGTTTCAAAAGGTAGGACTTCCGACTGAAAAATTTCCCACAATCTGGACATATATATGGTTTTTCTCCTGTGTGAATCCTCTGGTGCATCAGGAGGTTATAATTCTGACCAAAACTTTTCCCACAATCTGGACACTCATACGGTTTGTCTCCTGTATGAATCCTCTGGTGTTTCAAAAGGTTGGAATTATGACTGAAACATTTCCCACATTCTGGACACTCATACGGTTTGTCTCCTGTGTGAGTCCTCTGATGTTTCACCAGGTCAGAATTCCGAGAGAAATCTTTCCCACAATCAGGACACTCATATGGTTTCTCTCCAGTGTGAGTCCTCTGGTGTACTTCCAACTCGCAATTCCAATTGAAACCTTTCCCACAATCTGGACACTCATATGGTTTTTCTCCTGTGTGAATCCTCTGGTGTATAATGAGACTGGAATTCCGTCTGAAACTTTTCCTACACTCAGGACATTCATACGGTTTGTCCTGGGAATGAGTCCTCTTGTTTCTCATTAGGTCAGAATTCTGACTGAAACTTTTGTCTCAATCTGGACAGTAATACATTTTATACTGTGTGAGTTCTCTGGTGTGTCATCAGGTGGGTATTCTGATTGAAACTTTTGCCACAGTCAGGACAATCATATAATTTCTCTCCAGTGTGAGTCTTCTGATGTGTCACCAGGTTGGTGATATTCTTGAGGTCATATATATGTGTGATCATTTGTTTACTGGTGCTTTATTTCCACCTGTTTTCCTCCTCACAGGGCCAGGCCTCCACCACAGTCTGCCCTATGTGGCTATCCAATACAGCTTTTTCTCCCTGCTGACTTTCAGAGATACCTCTCTTTTTCTGAATGAAATACAATCTCCCTTGATCTTTCATGTAGCGTATTCTTGAGTTTCTCACATTCTTACTTTTTCTAGCTTGAATTTTCTCTCCTTGTGTCTCAACTGCTGGGAAAGGAGAAGAATTTTCTAGTTTTCTGAAGGATATGGAAAATATTTTGATTTCTTGCTGGCTTTGTTTTTTTTTCCAGTGTTGCTTATTATTCTCAATTTTCCAGAGTGCTCTTATTGCCATCCTCTTTGTCTGTAAGATTCAAAGAAACATGTAACTTTAATTCTTTATAAAATAGTTGCTGAAGATGTGAAAAAAAGAAAAAAGTATACATTACAATAAATAAGCAAACATGCCACAATAAGGAATAACCTCTTACATTAGTTATGATTCATTTGACACATTTTTGTCCAGGTTCAAATATGCATTCCGTCATGAAATTCTCTTTTTCACTTTGGTAATTCACAAATTCTTAGCAGTGCAAAGCCTTATCATGAACTATATCTGGAAATGCTGGGGATACATTGTACAGATGTAAATATATGCATACAAAGAGAAATACAGACATACATGCCTATCTTTATGTATGTAGAAAATGCATGTGTTTTAGCCTGAAAATTATCCCAAAATGATCCCAGTTGAACCTTCTGAGCTAATTGTAGAGATTGTGGGTTTTTACCTGATGAAATGATACCTAAACCCTCTGCAAGATTTCATGTACAGTTTTGCCCATGGAAGTCCTCAGCTCCAAGTAAGGGCAGAATATGTTTTTCACAACCACTCTGGTGACATCCTAATTGAAGAAGTGCTCACTGACTGACTGCAATTGGGACTAGCATCTGTGTTAGTAAGCAGCCCAATCTTTAAGCATTATGTCATATGACAATGCCAACTTACATACCATGCTTGTTGGCTTTACAGAAAGGGAATGCTGTGAAAGCGAAGGTGGACAGACACAGAGAAATTTTGTGCCTTAAATAGACAAAATTTTGAAAAAACCTGAAAATTGGAAAGGGAAGATGGTAATGGAATAACTAGAGGAAGCAGGACAGGGTCAATAGAATATAAATTAAAAACTCTCCACAGGGCATTTTATTCCAACAACTGAAGCCTCTTTGGAGCTCAACCAACCTGCCTCTTGTGCACATCTCCCTTCCTCAAAATACTCGGCAGACATTTTGGGCAAGACATCCCAAGACTTAACCTTTCACTTAACCTGAAATGTTTTATCTTTCTCAATACAGTGCATTCAGAAAGTATTCAGGCCCCCTTTACAGTTGTCAATTTTGTTATGCTGCAGCTTGATTCTACAGTTGTTTAACTTCATTTTTCCCCTCCTTAATCTACATAGTCTGTAAATTTAGTAAAAAGAAAAAAAAAACTGAAATATCACATTGGCATAAATATTCAGGCCCTTTGCAACAGCACTTTAAATTTAGTTTAGGTGCCTTCCATTTCCCTTGATTGTTTCTGGCATGGTTCCACACCTTGATTGGAGTCTACCTGTGGTAAATTAACTTGATTGAACATGATTTGTAAATTCCCCTCTCCACAGAAGATCTCATCCCAAGACTTAATCCTATACTTAACCTGAAATGTTTTTATATTTCTCAGTACAGTGCATTCAGAAAGTATTCAGGCCCCCTTTACAGTTGTCAATTTTGTTATCCTGCAGCTTGATTCTACAGTTGTTTAACTTCATCTTCCCCCTCCTTAATCTACATAGTCTGTAAAGTTAATAAAAAGAAAAAAAAAGTTTAATAAAAAGAAAAAAAGTATCATATTGGCATATTCAGACCCTTTGCAACAGCACTTGAAATTTAGTTCAGGTGCCTTCCATTTCCCTTGATTGTTTCTGGCAGTTCTACACCTTGATTGGAGTCTACCTGTGGTAAATTAACTTGATTGAACATGATTTGTAAATTCCCCTCTCCACAGAAGGCCTCATAGCTGACAATGCATACTGTAGCAGAACAGTAGCTATGAGGTTAAAGGAACTGCCTACAGAGTTCAGAGACAGCATTATTGCAAGGCACAGATCCGGGAATCTCCAGTAAAATTTCTGCTGCACCAAAGGTTCCTAAGGGACAAGTGGCCTCCATAATTCTCCAATGAAAAATGTTTGGCACAACCAGGACTTTTCTAAGAGCTGGTCGCCCGGTCAAAATGAGCAATTGAGGTAGAAGGGCCTAAGATGGTCACTCTGACTGAGCCTCAGAGATCCTGTGTGGAGATGGGACAGAGTTCCAGAAGGACAACCATCATTGCAGCCCTCCACCCTTCTGAGCATTATGGCAGAGTGACTAGACAGAAGCCTCTCCTCAGTGCACAACACATGGAAGCCTGTTTGGAGTTTGCAAAAAAGCACCTGAAGAACTCTGTGAGGAACAAAACTCAATAGTCTGATGAAACCAACCTGTCATTTCTAAATGTTATGTCTGGAGAAACCCAGGCATTGCCCAATGTCATCCCAACAGCAAAGCATGGTGGTGGCAGCATCACACTGTGGGGGTGTTTTATCAGCCACAGGGACTGGGAGATTGGTCAGGGATAAAGGAAAGCTGAATGGAGCAAAGCACAGGGATATCGTCAATTAAAACCTGTTCCGCAGCACTCAGGACCTCAGGCTGGGCCGAAGGTCCACTTCTCAACATGACAAGGACACAGCCAAGGCAGCATAGGGACAACTCTGTGAATGTCCTAGAGGGGCCCAGCCAGAGTTCTGACTTGAACCTTACTGAATATCTCTGGAGGAACCTTAAAATGGCTCTCCACCTATGGTCGCAGCCAACCTGACTGAGCTTGAGAGGATTTGCAAGGAAGAACGGCAGAAAATCCCCCAATCCAGGTGCAAAAAGCTTATCCCCTCATACCCAAAAAGACACAGGGCTGTAATTGCTGAGGGAAGGATCTGAATATTTATGCCAATACGGTTTTTCAGGTTTTTTTAAAAAAAATTAAGACAATTACAGACATTTTCTAAAATTCTGTATTCACTTTGTCATGTACAGGAATGAGGAAAAATGAATGTCAACAAGTGTAAAATCAGAAAAATCTCGGGCTGCAGTTTTAAATCGTGCAGCAAAAGGATAAGAACGTTTGGGGAGAGAAAGACTTTGCAGCAACAGCAGCAGCCTGCATGTTTCATTCCTTTCCCTTCGCTGCTTCCAGGCCGTGGAGGAACCCAAAGGGCCCGACTTGCTCCCGGCTTCTCCTCCGACCTGCCCTCCACTCACCTCCCAGGAGCCGCTTCGACCCTCCAAGCAGCACAAGAGGCTCCGCCAACGCCATCAACCTCCCGTGGCTGAGCCGGAAGAGGAACTTCCTCTGTCATCCTCCTCCACATCCTCTCTAGCAATCTAATACTCTATCGTTTCAATTCGTTCCAGCTCGGGCTCTCTCCCTTCCGGTGTAATGTCAATATTAGCGATGCCGCTGCTGTACTCTTATTCTCTGCTTTCCAGGCGCGAGTGTTACTTCTTTGTAGAGCGCCATCTAGCGACAAAAAGTAGGGATGCCCTCATTGTCACTCCAACTGAGACAGGGGCTTCTTTTGCAGGCAAGCAAAGCATCCGTGGGGAGAACACAATGCATCATCAGGCAGGGACAAAGCGCACCTCCCTTGAGGATCAGTGAAGACTATTCCAGCCAGTTCTTTCTCTTGGGGGTGCAGGATAATTCCCCAAAACTATATTAGCAACTGAGGGAAGCTTGAAGAGTGATGCTTTCCCCTACTCACCTTCACAAGATTAGGCAGGTGCTGCATCATAAAAGTTGATGAAGGTCTTGTTTTTATGTGCAGCCTTAAACAATTGCCAGCTTCATCCCATTGATATAGGACAAAACCTCATCCCATTGAATGAAATACAGGACAAAACCTTGATGTGCCCACACACATTGCTTCCAACCTCATCTAGATGGGAGATATTATTTTTCCCTCTGCATTCTTGCAGCTGGAACTGCCCGGATTTCCCTCAGTAAGCAACGTGATTTAACATCTACATGAAATCTCTAGGAGAGGCCATTCATCCTTTCATATCCAATTCTATGCAGGTAGTCTTTGAGCCTCTTCATTTAGTGACCAGGGGTTGGGGATCCCTGACCTAGAGAGTGATTTATCCTTTCAAAGCATTTGGGGAAAATTGACCTCTCTACCCCCCCCCCCCTTTAAAAAAGCCCAGTCGAAATACCATCATCCATGCACCAGGTTGAAGTTAGTAAGTTCTGAAGTGCTCCGAAGGTTTACATTATATTAAAATACTTTCAGAAATCTTTACAGATAGGAGAAGTTACAAAAGTGAAAGTGGAGAGACTCAAAAGCATTTCCTTGTCTTATAATAGCCATGAAGAAAAACTGCAAATTGGAAAAGGAAGTTTGTAACGGAATAACTAGAGGAAGCAGCGTTGGCTCAACAGAATATAAACAAAAACCGTCCAAAGGACATTTTATTCCAACAACTGAAGCCTCTCTGGAGCTCAACCAATCTCCCTCTTCTGCACACCAGTCTCTCTTCCCCAAAATGCTCAAAGGCAGTTATTAGATTATACAATCTGTAAAAGAACTGAAATTTAAATTGAAAACCTTTGCCGACAGGGCTGTTCAGTCACGTGGGCAGAGGGAAACAGGGATGCATCAGAAAGGGAATCTGGGCAGGTAAGAGAGGCAGATACAGGTGCTGCATCTCTAAGGAAGCTCAGTTGGACGCCTCTGGTCTCCGTAACCCTCGAGATGCCACCGGCCTCCTCCTAGCAGGGTTCACGCCCAGCCACGATCCCTCTGAACCCAGATCCTCTTCCTCCCCTCCAGACCCTGGGAGGCGGATCCTCCCCAGCAGCCACAGGGGAACGTGGGAACGGTGGTGCCCAACACCAGGCGGCCTCACCCTGGGAGCCGGGCTGCACCAAACATTGGGCTGCGGTGAAGGAGGGGGGCGCTTGGAGGGAGGATTTTAAGGGGATCCGAGAGCCGTTCGCACAACCGAGGAGGAGAAGCAGCGGCGCAGCGGTTCTCACGGAGCAGAAAATCTTGCGAGGAAAGGTGGGGGACTCGGAAGGGGAAACTGGGGAAACCCCACCTCGCTCTCCTTCCCTCCCCCCAGGAATCCCTCCTCCCTTCCAGCACCTGGGGATTCCCCCTCCTCTTCCTCCCCCCTCCTGGTCTCCCCCTCTGGCAGCAGGCTTGCCCACCTGGCGCCCCTTCAGTGCCTCTTCCCACGAGGGAATCTCTGCAGGACTTGTTGTAAGAGATGTCGGGAGACCAGGAAGGAGGGCAAGGAGGGGTCGGGATTGGCTCCCACCCCACTTTTCCCCCTTTTCTGCCTCCTCTCGGGGCGCAAAAGCGTTTAACCCCTTCGCTGAAGCCAATAAGGGGAGGGGGCCACTAGGCCGAGGCCGACCAATGCCAATGTCTCCAGCGAGCCCGTTTGTGGATTAGCTCTCTTAAAAAGAAATCCGAAAGGCCAGGGAAGAAGGTGGAGCCTTCTCGCCGACGGTCGGAGAGCCCCAATCATTTTGATTAGGGGCTGAAACTGCCTTGGAGGGGCGGCGGAGTAAGAGGAAGCAGGAAGCCTGATTGTGGGGAGCCGCATCTCCCCCCCCCCCCTTGGTTTTTTTTCCTCCCGAAGACGACTGAAGCAGTGGTGTAAAACGGCCACCCCAAAGAAGATGAATCAGCTGGACTAAGATTTGTGCAGGAGGGAAGAAAGAGATGGATAACATCTGAACCGGGACAACTGGGCAATATAACTAAACAAAAGTACCACGGGATTAAGGTAACATAGAATTTTTAAGAAAAGAAAAGTGAGCGGCAAAATTACAAAGGGACAAAGAAAAAAAAACTTTTTTTGACAGCTACATGGGGCTTCCAACCGGGAAAGAAAGAGGCTGGAATTAAAGATTTAATAAAATTGGACTAAAATAATTTGGAAATAAACAAGTATAAAACTAAAGCTGGACTTAAGATTGTCAAAGAATAATAATAACAAAGTTTACAAATTGGAGACTGGACTGTGCTGGAATATTGAGGTTCGAAAAACCTTAAATAAAAAAATAGGGGGAAAAGGTGAAGATTGTATAATGGAGAGTGTCACCTTTTGATAAAAATTTGGTTCAAATAAAAGGGAAAGCATCCTGTTTTTGAATGAACTGGTGTGGATATAACATTACAGAAATATTGAAACAAAGTAAGAATTTTAGAAAGTGAAAGCAGAACCAGAATAAAGGAAAAAGCAAGGAAAGATTGTTTGTGGGACTGATTGACGTTTTTGGTATAAACCCTGGACTGGAATAACTGAGAACCTTAAAAAACTGAAAGAAGAAAGAAGGAAAGTAAAAGTGGTTCCTTTTTGTGGACTTTAACGATCATAAAATATAAGAATGATGATATCTCTTCGGGAATTAAAAATGGAACGCAAAAATATGAGAGAATTACTACAGGAAAGAGGCGAATCACTTTGCTCTGTGCTAGAAAAAATGGAAATGGTGATTGAAGAACAAGAAGAAAGATTTTCAGAGGAGGAGGAATCGACTCAAGGAGAAGACATTTTAAATAGACAATTAACACAAAGAAAGCTACAAAGAAGTGGGGAAAGAAGGAAGGTTAAAAAGTTGAGATTTAAGAAGGCAATTAAAAGAGGGAATACCTGTGAAGTCAGGAAAGACAGGAAGATTCAGCAGAAAAGGGGAAAGGAAGATATTAAGAAAGAGGGATATAAACTGGAATGAGAAAAGATATGGGGAAAAGAGGGGGAGGAGAAGCAGTAAGAAACAGGCATATGAAAGAAAGAAATACAGAAATAGTAAAATGTTGAAAGGAAATTGTTTCTTTACAATTAAAAGGAATACCTGTGAAGTCAGGAAAGGCAGAAAGACTCAGCAGAAAGGGGGAAAGGAAGATATTAAGAAAGAGAGGGATATAAACTGGAATGAGAAAAGATATGGGGAAAAGAGGGGGAGGAGAAGCAGTAAGAAACAGGCATGTGAAAGAAACAGAACTAGTAAAATGCTGAAATTGTTTTTTCAGAGATAATGGTTGATGAATTAAAAAGGGGATTCTGCAGGGTGACAAGGGGTAATAAAAATATTTCTGCAATTAAAAATATTTAGAAAATAGGGTAATATAGATACTGATAACTCTTATTAAAGGGGGGGAATATGCTGTGGAATTCAATTGAAAAGATGTAATGATTAATGGTTTATTGGGAATTAAGATGAGGGAATAAAGGTATATTCTAATCATTAAGGTGTCACACTCAAAATAGTAAACCTATACTTGTTCTTTTTTCTTTTTGTGTGTGTGTGTGTGTTAAAATGTGTATTTAGAATTCATTAAAAAATGTGTAATGGAAAGGGAATATGACAGACTAAAGAACCAGCTAAATTAATAAGTTTAATACAGATTATTAAAAGCAAGGAGAGACATTGGTAACTTCATTATTACTACTATTAGGCAAATATATATTATTTTTATTTTTAAAATATTAAGGATTATATTTGAAATAATTGAAATGAAATAAGATGTTTAGATTGAGATTAATGAAAGAATTTAGAATTAAACTTTATTATTATTATTAGGCAAACACATATTCTTTATCTTTATGTTTAAAAATAAATACTAAAGGATTATATTTGAAATAATTGAAATGAAACAAAAAGATGTTTCGATTGAGATTAATGAAAGAGGCTAGAATTAATGTGTTTATTTCTCTCCTTACTGAAAATTTGGAATGGAAAAGGTAATAATAGAATTAAGTATGCATATATCAATGTATAATTGCTGTCATATTTGTATGTAAAGGTGATGACCCGGAAATAGGTTGTCCACTAAAAAGAGATTTTTGTTTTTAATGTGAAAAACTGAATAAAGTTTGTTAAAAAAAGAAAAAGAAATCCGAAAGGCCCATTGAAATAAACTTTTTGCTTGCTTATTCACAATAAAGGAACCCACCCGTGGAATGGCTTGCCTCTGTGGGTGCTCCCTCAGTGGAGGTTTTGAAGAGCAGATTGGACAGCCAATGGTCCGGAATCAAATAGGGTCCCCTGCTTGGAAACTTGGTCCGGCCCAACTTTTAATGTGTAATTCTGTAATAACTTCATGAACTTTTAGGGCTCAGCATGCAGCTAATCTTCACAGCTAATCTCTCCTGCTCTTCCCTGGGTGAAAGGGGGAGCTGGAAGGTGACTTAAGAATAGGTCCTAACACGTCAGGCTGTTTGGTTCCCTCCATGGCTTAGAAGCAGAAAAATAACTACTAGAATATACAGTAGTATTGCAGAATTGGAAAGGATCTTTGAGGTCATCTAATCCAATCCCCTGCTAGAGCAGGAGACCTTATATCATTTCAGACAAGTGATTGTCCAGTGTCTTCTTAAAACCCTCCTGAGGGCTGCAGGAGGCCTTCCAGGCCCAAAACAGGACCTCCGGAGTGCGCCAGGAGACCATTCTTGACTCAGATCAAGTATTCAAAAACAGAGTCAGAGAAATATACGGCTCTCTATTTTTATAAGACAGTGTATAAAACCATGTGTGTGGAGGTGTGGTCTCATGTCACATCCACCATGGCCATATCCACTGCCCGCCACCCCATGGCTGTCCGAGGTCAAACAACCCTAATGCAGCCCTGAATGAAATGAAACCCCTGCTCTAGAAGTTGTGGGTGCTCCCTCAGTGGAGGTTTTTAAGAGTAGATTGGACAGCCAATTGTCTGGAACGGTACAGGGCGCGTGTCGCTCCAGAGCTGAATGTGGGTCTTTCATCTTTCTGTTGCGGGTCCCTGTCGCGGCAGTGGGATGAAAGAGCTGTCACCCTGTCATGGCAGTGGGATGAAAGAGCTGTCACCCTGTCGCAGCGGTGGCAGTGGCCAGAGCCTTAGTGCAGAAGCGAAGCACTCCTGCACTTGCCTTTGTGGGTCTTCATCGCGAACATTTGCTGCTGCCACTTTTCGCGCCTTATGCAGCAGTGAAATTTATCACGCTTCACAATGGGGGGTGGCGGGGTCCCCTTTTCCTGGAGCCCATTACAATGCGGAGCCGCAATGCGGAATTCAATAATCAATATAAAAAAGACCACCTGAAAGCCTTTTTGAAGAATTCCATATTTGTGCAAAAAGAAATATCCAGAAAGTTCTGCAGATCACCAGAAACATGTCATTACCTTTTATCATGACTGTGAGTCCTCTGGTGTGTCACCAGGCTGGAATTCTGACTGAAACTTTTTCCACTCTGGACCAGGGGTCTTTAAAATTGACAGTTTTAAGACTTCTGGACTTCAACTCCCAGAATTCCTCTTCCAGTCATGTTAGCTCAGGAATTCTGGGAGTTGAAGTCTACAAGTATTAAACTTGCCAAGTTTGAAGACCGTTGCTCTGAGGACTCATACGGTTTCTCTGATATGTTAAAAGGTTGGAATTTTGACTGAAACTTTTCCCACAATCTCGACATTTCTACCATTTGTCTTGGGAATGTGTCATTAGTCCGGAATTTTGATTAAAACTTCTGCCACAATCTGGACACTCATAAAATTTGTACATGTGAGTTCTCTGGTTTGGCATCAGGTGGGAATTCCTACTGAAATGTTTCCCACACTTTGGGCACTCATATGGATTCTCCCCTATGTGGGTCTTCTAGTGTGTCACCAGGTGGGAATTCTGATTGAAACTTTTCCCAAAGTCTGGACATTCATGCGGCTTGTCTCCTGTGTGAGTCCTCTGGTGCTTCACAAGGTTGGAATTATCACTGAATCTTTCCTACACTCTGGAATTACAAAAGGTTTCTCTAGTGTGTGAGTCTTCTGATGTTGCACAAGGCTGGAATTCTGATTGAAACTTTTCCCACATTCTGGACACTCATACGGCTTGTCTCCTGTGTGAGTCCTCTGGTGCTTCACAAGGTTGGAATTATCACTGAATCTTTCCTACACTCTGGACATTCAAAAGGTTTCTCTCCTGTGTGAGTCTTCTGGTGTTACATAAGGCTGGAATTCTGACTGAAACTTTTCCCACAACGTGGACACTCATAAGGTTTCTCTCATGTGAGTCCTCTGGTGTGACACCAGCTGGAAATTCCGGCTGAAACATTTCCCACAATCTGGACATACATATGGTTTTTCTCCTGTGTGAATCCTCTGGTGCATCAGGAGGTTAGAATTCTGAACAAAACTTTTCCCACAATCTGGACACTCATATGGTTTGTCTCCTGTGTGAATCCTCTGGTGTTTCAAAAGGTTGGAATTATGACTGAAACATTTCCCACATTCTGGACATTCATACGGTTTGTCTCCTGTGTGAGTCCTCTGGTGTGTAGCAAGGCTGGAATTCCGACGGAAACATTTCCCACACTCTGGACATTGATACGGTTTGTCTCCTGTGTGAATCCTCTGGTGTGTCACAAGGTTGGAATTCTCACTGAACCTTTTCCCACATTCTGGACATTCATACGGTTTGTCTCGTGTGAATCCTCTGGTGTGTCACAAGGTTGTAATTCCGACTGAAACTTTTCCCACACTCTGGACACTCATATGATTTCTCTCCTGTGTGATTCCTCTGGTGTTGAACAAGTTTGAAATTATGAGTGAAACCTTTCTCACATTCTGGACACTTATACGGTTTGTCTCCTGTGTGAGTCTTCTGGTGTTTTATCACACTATAAATATAACTGAAGCGTTTCTCATATTCTGGACATTCATAATGGTTTTTCCCCAATGTGAGTCCTCTGGTGTGTCACAAGGCTGGAATTATGACTGAACCTTTTCCCACACTCTAGACACTCATAAAGTTTCTCTCCTCTGTGAGTCCTCTGGTGTTTCAAAAGGCTGGAATTCTGACTGAAGCTTTTCCCACAATCTGGACACTCATGCGGCCTGTCTCCTGTGTGAATCCTCCGGTGCATCAGGAGGTTAGAATTCTGACTGAAACATTTTCCACATTCTGGACATTCATATGGCTTGTCTCCAGTGTGAGTAGTCTGGTGTGTCACAAGGTTGGAATTCTGACTGAAACTTTTCCCACAATCTGGACACTCATACGGTTTGTCTCCTGTGTGAGTCCTCTGGTGTGTCACCAGGTTGAAATTCCAACTGAAACATTTCCCACAATCTGGACATATATATGGTTTTTCTCCAGTGTGAGTAGTCTGGTGTTTCACAAGGTTGGAATTCTGACTGAAATTTTTCCCACAATCTGGACATTGATACGGTTTGTCTCCTGTGTGAATCCTCTGGTGTGTCACAAGGTTGGAATTCTGAGTGAAGCTTTTCCCACAATCTGGACACTTATAGGGTTTGTCTCCTGTGTGAATCCTCTGGTGGATAACCAACTGGGAATTCTCACTGAACCCTTTCCCACATTCTGGACATTCATACGGTTTGTCTCCTGTGTGAATCCTCTGGTGTGTCACAAGGTTGGAATTCCGACTGAAACTTTTCCCACAAACTGGACAATCATACGGTTTGTCTCCTGTGTGAGTCCTCCGATGCATCAGGAGGTTAGAATTCTGACTGAAACATTTTCCACATTCTGGACATTCATATGGCTTGTCTCCAGTGTGAGTAGTCTGGTGTTTCACAAGGTTGCAATTCTGACTGAAACTTTTCCCACAATCTGGACACTCATACGGTTTGTCTCCTGTGTGAGTCCTCTGGTGTTTCAAAAGGTAGGACTTCCGACTGAAACATTTCTTACAATCTGGACATATATATGGTTTTTCTCCTGTGTGAATCCTCTGGTGCATCAGGAAGTTATAATTCTGACCAAAACTTTTCCCACAATCTGGACACTCATACGGTTTGTCGCCTGTGTGAATCCTCTGGTGTTTCAAAAGGTTGGAATTATCACTGAAACATTTCCCACATTCTGGACATTCATATATCTTTTCTCCTGTGTGAGTCGTCTGATGTCTCACCAGGTCAGAATTCCGAGAGAAATCTTTCCCACAATCAGGACACTCATATGGTTTCTCTCCAGTGTGAGTCCTCTGGTGTACTTCCAACTCGCAATTCCAATTGAAACCTTTCCCACAATCTGGACACTCATATGGTTTTTCTCCTGTGTGAATCCTCTGGTGTATAATGAGACTGGAATTCCGTCTGAAACTTTTCCCACACTCAGGACATTCATACGGTTTGTCCTGGGAATGAGTCCTCTCGTTTCTCATTAGGTCAGAATTCTGACTGAAACTTTTGCCTCAATCTGGACAGTAATACATTTTGTACTGTGTGAGTTCTCTGGTGGGTCATCAGGTGGGTATTCTGATTGAAACTTTTGCCACAGTCAGGACAATCATATAATTTCTCTCCAGTGTGAGTCTTCTGATGTGTCACCAGGTTGGTGATATTCTTGAGGTCATATATATGTGTGATCATTTGTTTACTGGTGCTTTATTTCAACCTGTTTTTTTCCTCACAGGGCCAAGCCTCCATCACAGTCTGCCCTATGTGGCCATCCAATAGACCCTTTTCTCCCTGCTGACTTTCAGAGATACCCCTCTTTTTCTGAATGAAATACAATCTCCCTTGATCTTTCATGTAGCGTATTCTTGAGTTTCTCACACTCTACTTTTTCTAGCTTGAATTTTCTCTCCTTGTGTCTCAACTGCTGGGAAAGGAGAAGAATTTTCTAGTTTTCTGAAGGAAGTGGAAAATATTTTGATTTCTTGCTGGCTTTGTTTTTTTTCCCAGTGTTGCTTATTATTCTCAAGTTTCCAGAGTGCTCTTATTGCCATCCTCTTTGTCTGTAAGATTCAAAGAAACATGTAACTTTAATTCTTTATAAAATAGTTGCTGAAGTTGTGAAAAAAAGAAAAAAGTATACATTACAATAAATAAGCAAACATGCCACAATAAGGAATAACCTCTTACATTAGTTATGATTCATTTGACACATTTTTGTCCAGGTTCAAATATGCATTCCGTCATGAAATTCTCTTTTTCACTTTGGTAATTCACAAATTCTTAGCAGTGCAAAGCCTTATCATGAACTATATCTGGAAATGCTGGGGATACATTGTACAGATGTAAATATATGCATACAAAGAGAAATACAGACATACATGCCTATCTTTATGTATGTAGAAAATGCATGTGTTTTAGCCTGAAAATTATCCCAAAATGATCCCAGTTGAACCTTCTGAGCTAATTGTAGAGATTGTGGGTTTTTACCTGATGAAATGATACCTAAACCCTCTGCAAGATTTCATGTACAGTTTTGCCCATAGAAGTCCTCAGCTCCAAGTAAGGGCAGAATATGTTTTTCACAACCACTCTGGTGACATCCTAATTGAAGTAGTGCTCACTGACTGACTGCAATTGGGACTAAAATCTGTGTTAGTAAGCAGCCCAATCTTTAAGCATTATGTCATATGACAATGCCAACTTACATACCATGCTTGTCGGCTTTACAGAAAGGGAATGCTGTGAAAGCGAAGGTGGAAAGACACAGAGAAATTCTGTGCCTTAAATAGACAGAATTTTGAAAAAACCTGAAAATTGGAAAGGGAAGATGGTAATGGAATAACTAGAGGAAGCAGGACTGGGTTGATAGAATATAAATTAAAAACTCTCCACAGGGCATTTTATTCCAACAACTGAAACCTCTTTGGAGCTCAACCAACCTGCCTCTTGTGCACATCAGTCTCCCTTCCTCAAAATGCTCTGCAGGCATTTTGGGCAAGACATCCCAAGCCTTAACCTTTCACTTAACCTGAAATGTTTTATTTTTCTCAATACAGTGCATTCAGAAAGTATTCAGGCCCCCTTTACAGTTGTCAATTTTGTTATGCTGCAGCTTGATTCTACAGTTGTTTAACTTCATTTTCCCCCTCCTTAATCTACATAGTCTGTAAATTTAGTAAAAAGAAAAAAAACTGAAATATCACATTGGCATAAATATTTAGACCCTTTGCAACAGCACTTGAAATTTAGTTCATGTACCTCCTATTTCCCTTGATTGTTGATGACATGGTTCCACACCTTGATTGGAGTCTACCTGTGGTAAATTAACTTGATTGAACATGATTTGTAAATTCCCCTCTCCACAGAAGGCCTCATAGCTGACAATGCATACTGTAGCAGAACAGTAGCTGTGAGGTTAAAGGAACTGCCTGCAGAGTTCAGAGACAGCATTATTGCAAGGCACAGGTCTGGGGAAGGCTACAGTAAAATTTCTGCTGCACTGAAGTTTCCTAAGGGACAAGTGGCCTCCATAATTTTCCAAGAGCTGGTCGCCTGGTCAAACTGAGCAATTGAGGTAGAAGGGCCTAAGATGGTCACTCTGACTGAGCCTCAGAGATCCTGTGTGGAGATGGGACGGAGTTCCAGAAGGACAACCATCATTGCAGCCCTCCACCCTTCTGAGCATTATGGCAGAGTGACTAGACAGAAGCCTCTCCTCAGTGCACAACACATAGAAGCCTGTTTGGAGTTTGCAAAAAAGCACCGGAAGAACTCTGTGAGGAACAAGATTCTCCGGTCTGATGAAATGAACCTGTCACTTCTAAATGTTATGTGTGGAGAAACCCAGGCATTGCTCATCACCTGCCCAATGTCATCCCAACAGCAAAGCATGGTGGTGGCAGCATCACGCTGTGGGTGTGCTTCTCAGCTGCAGGGACTGGGAGATTGGTCAGAGTTGAGGGAAAGCTGAATGGAGCAAAGCACAGGGAGATCCTCAATGAAAACCTGTTCCACAGCGCTCAGGACAGCCAAGACAGCTTGCAGTGGCTTAAAGACAACTCTGTGAATGTCCTAGAGGGGCCCAGCCAGAGCTCTGACCTGAACCTTATTGAATCTCTCTGCAGGAATCCGAAAATGGCTCTCCACCAATGGTCGCAGCCAACCTGAGGGATCTTGAGAGGATTTGCAAGGAAGATCGGCAAAAAATCCCCTGATCCAGGTGCAGAAAGCTTATCCCCTCATACCCCAAAAGACACGGGGCTGCAATTGCTGAGTGAAAGATCTGAATATTTATGCCAATACGGTTTTTCAGGTTTTTTTAAAAAAATTTAAGACAATTGCAGACATTTTCTAAAATTTTGTATTCTCATGTACAGGAATGAGGAAAAATGAATGTCAACAAGTGTAAAATCAGAAAAATCTCGGGCTGCAGTTTTAAATCGTGCAGCAAAAGGATAAGAACGTTTGGGGAGAGAAGGACTTTGCAGCAGCAGCAGCAGCCTGCATGTTTCATTCCTGTCCCTTCGCTGCTTCCAGGCCGTGGAGAAACCCAAAGGGCCCGACTTGCTCCCGGCTTCTCCTCCGACCTGCCCTCCACTCACCTCCCAGGAGCCGCTTCGACCCTCCAAGCAGCACAAGAGGCTCCGCCAACGCCATCACCCTCCCCTGGTTGAGCCGGAAGAGGAACTTCCTCTATCATCCTCCTCCACATCCTCTCTAGCAATCTAATACTCTATCGTTTCAATTCGTTCCAGCTCGGCCTCTCTCCCTTCCGGTGTAATGTCAATATTAGGGATGCCGCTGCTGTGCTCTCATTCTCCGCATTCTCGGAGCGAGTGTTGCTTCTTTGTAGAGCGCCATCTAGCGACATAAAGTAGGGATGCCCTCATTGTCACTCCAACTGAGATAGAGGCTTCTTTTGCAGGCAAGCAAAACATCCGTGGGGAGAACACAATGCATCATCAGGCAGGGACAAAGCGCACCTCCCTTGAGGATCAGTGAAGAGTATTCCAGCCAGTTCTTTCTCTTGGGGGGGTGGGGCAGGATAACTCCCCAAAACTATATTTGCAACTGAGGGAAGCTTGAAGAGTGATGCCTTCCCCTACTCACCTTCACAAGATTAGGCAGGTGCTGCATCATAAAAGTTCATGAAGGTCTTGTTTGTGTGTGCAGCCTTAAACAACTGCCAGCTTCATCCCATTGATAAAAGAATGAAATACAGGACAAAACCTTGATGTGCCCACCCACTTTGCTTCCAACCTCATCTAGATAGGAGATATTTTTCCCTCTGCATTCTTGCAGCTGGAACTGCCCGGATTTCCCTCAGTAAGCAACGTGATTTAACATCTACATGAAATCTCTAGGAGAGGCCATTCATCCTTTCATATCCAATTCTATGCAGGTAGTCTTTGATTTACACCACTTCATTTAGTCACCAGGGGTTGGGGATCCCTGATCTAGACAGCGATTTATCCTTTCAAAGCACTTGGGGAAAATTGATCTCCCCCTGCCCTTTAAAAAAGCCCAGTCAAAACACTATCATCCATGCACCAGGTTGAAGTTAATAAGTTCTGAAGCGCTCCAAGGTTTACATTATATTAAAATACTTTACAGAAAACTTTACAGAAAGGAGAAGTTATCAAAGGGAAAGTGGAAAGACTCAAAAGAAATTCTGTGCCTTAATAGCCATGAAGAAAAACTAAATTGGAAAAGGAAGTTTGTAACGGAATAACTAGAGGGAAGCAGCATTGGCTCAAAAGAATGTAAACAAAAACTGTCCAAAGGACATTTTATTCCAACAACTGAAGCCTCTCTGGAGCTCAACCAATCTCCCTCTTCTGCACACCAATCTCTCTTCCCCAAAATGCTCAAAGGCAGTTATTAGAGCTCACAGACTGTCCTTTGACCTGAGAATCTTTTCTCTTTCTAATTATTTCACAGAAGCCTCTTGATCTCTTTGCAAAGCTGTTCGTAAAAACAGCGGAGAGCTTCTTTTTCAGAATAGATTATACAATCCGTAAAAGAACTGAAATTTAAATGCTCTAGAGCCGTGGGTTGCCGACACCCAGCCTACAGGAAAGGCTTTGTTTGCTATACTTTAAATTCTAATAAACCTCTGGCTCCTAAGTGAGATGCTTTATGGTGTGCTCTCTATTCAATTGTTACTAAGTGCAGCTATGCTTGATATTTAGGTTTTTGTCAGCCCTTGAATCACCTTTAATGAAACTTTACAGGGCTGCTATAGTAGAGGATGGGTGAACTGTGGGAAAGGGAGAGTAGCAAGAGTGTATAGTCGAAACAACATAACTTCACATGAGATGGTCATGCTGCTGTCACCTAGACTGTCTGAAGTTTGGCAGCAGCTGAGGCTGGAGATTGATTGGCCCTGTGATGTATGTGTCACTGGACAGAGCAGAGTGTGAGTTTTAGTGTGGGTGTGGGAAAAACACAGGAATTCAGATTCAGATTTTCCCCAGTTGTGGCAACATGATCTAATAAATTATTACTTAACTTGGGGGTTGAAAACCTGCAGCTCCAGAGCCGCATGAGGCTCCTTGGGCCCTCCTATGGCTCCGTCAGATGATTCCACCACTGGCTGGCCCCGCCCCTCACCCTCCCCTTGCAATCATTCCTCGCTTGAGAAGGGCGATGGGGGCAGATGGATACTTGCTCTGTATTCCAGGGTAGGAGTGAAGCGCCCCTCTACTTGCCTCTTTTCCTCGCCCTTGGTGCTGCGCGCACCTTGGCCGCTTGGGGAGACGCGGGACTTTTCTCCGCCCCGAGACACTGACTGGGCCGGCTGCAGCTGATGCTCCGTGTCGTAATGGACTCCAGGAGGAAGAGGAGGGGATGCTTTCACTCCCATTGTGAAGCAGCGAGCAGGCCATGGATGTGGCAAGAGCAGCGGCATCAGCCAGCCCAGCCAGTGTCCCAGTTGCGTGTCTCCCCATATTCCTCCAGCCCAGCTGAGCCTTACCATCCCACCAGCACTGAGGAAAGATTGTGGGGCAGGGAAGGCGACAGGAGGACTGCAAAGAACAGAGGGGCAAAGAATGGGGGCTGGGGGGAAAAGTGCCCTGTCAAGCACCAGGGAAATCAGAAGATCCAGATTGTTCAAATGGGTATAAAGATTAAAGCAATTTGGAAGTAGATAAGAATCAAAAGAAATTCAAGGTGGGCTGGAAGTGGGATCTCTTGTGGGCATGAAGCAGTGGTGGCATTCAAAAACTTTTACTACTGGTTCTTTGGGCACAGCTTGGTGGGCGTGGCCATGTGACTGGGTGGGTATGGCCTTTTTTTTGCAGCCCTCACCCGTTTTTGGGAGCTTCCTAGCCTCAGAGACGCCTTGGGGGGGGGGTTTGCTCCCCCAAGGCTCCTCTGGGGCTCAGGAAAAGGAATAGAGCATGGGAGGGGCATGCAGCACCCCTCCAAGCTCCGTTTTGGGAGCTTCCTAGCCTCAGGGAAGTCTCTGGGGGGCGTTTTTGCTCCCCCAAGGCTCCTCTGGCGCTCTGGAAGGCAAAAAATGGAGGGGGTGCTGTTAGGTATAACATTGATACCAAATATGGTTTGGGTGAATAAATATATAAAACTTAGATATCATGGTTTAAGTGCTTATCACTTTAAGCACAATGCTGCAGGCAATTAGCCGATTAAGGGTGCGGTTAGAAGTTACAATATAAGGAAGCATTAGAAGCTGGAAAGCTTACTGCGACTAACTGTGTCTTACTGCGACTAACTGTGTCTTACTGTGACTGTAACTGTGCCTGTGACTGAAATATTCCTGTCTGCTACTGTTTGCTGATTTACTGCGTAATTCTACTGTTCTACTGTTTGAACTTCTTGCTGAATATCCAGCGTTTGTTCCTCTGGAGAGAGGCACCGGAGGAGGAGAAGATATCTTTATCAGCTGATAAAGATATTGTAAGGACTCTTAACTTGGACTGTAATAGTGAGTCTTACTGGATGGAAATATAGTGAATGACTATTGGACTGAATGACAATGTTTTAAACTCTAAATGGATTAAAAACTATTTAAACTACAAACAGTGTTTGTGTTCAGTGTGTGTATACTCTGGGGCCCTTCCACTCTCGCTTGGTTGCCTGGCTTGACTACTGCTGCAATACTCTGCTAGGGTTAATCCCCAAACACTAACATTGGTTATGGCCCAGCAGCATAGTCTAACTAACCAGGATATAGCAGAGAGAGTTGGTGTGAGTTGCACATTACTGTAAAAACAAACTGTTTTAATTAGTTTAAAATAGTCAAAATATCTGAAGAGCAATGGCACAAGTAAATTTGTCACAACTGTCCATGATATCCAGGCTGGATGGAACAAACTATGTTTCATGGTCAATGAAATGTAGTTTACTTCTACGCAGAGAAGGTTTGTGGGACATTATAGCAAACCCACCAGATGTGAGTAGCTGGGATCCTGCTGATGATGATGATAACGAAAAGTTACAAGACTTTAAACTGAAGAATGAGCAGGCTTTATGCATCATAGGACTGACTCTCTGTGATCAGCAGCTTGTCCATATTCGTGGAGAAGAAAATGCTGCAACTGCTGGGAGAACCTCAGGAAGATTTATGTTCGGGACAGTGTAGGAGCACATATAAATCTTACACGGAAGCTTTTTCGAACGCATCTTCAGAGGAATGGAGATATGTTAGTTCATTTAAACTGTATGAAGAGCATTTTTCAAGAATTGCAAGAAAAAGAGCTTATATTTAATGAACTGCAACAAGTCTACATCATATTATCTTCATTAGATCAAAGCTATGATGACTATGTGACTTCGTTAGAGGTATTGCCAAAAGATAGCCTCTCATTAACCGAGATTACAGGCAGGCTATTAGAAGAAGCCAGAAGAAGGCGTGAGCGTGACGAGTTGAGAGAAGATAAGAAAGAAGAGAAATTATCTTCAAAGCTTGAAAGAAACCAGCAAAGCAAATTAAAGCACCTGGAAGAAGAGAATTTATCTTCAACAGCATACACAATTAAAAAGTGTTTTAATTGTGGAGGCAGAGGACATTTGGCAAGATTCTGCAAAAAGAGAAAAAGCCAGAATGTAAAAAGCCAAAGAAAGCATTTGAACTAGCCACGTTTAGCAACTCTGATGTGAAGAATGATATATGGGTGGTTGACAGTGGCGCATCCCACTGCATCACAAGAGATAAGACAAAATTTATAAAAATGTCTACAAGTTCTCAACATATATCACTTGCAACGGCTGGAATCTTAACGCGAAGGTCAAGGTTTTGCACATTGTCCGTGCATAAACCAGGATATAAAAATGTTGTATGTACCGCAACTAAAGTTTAATTTGCTTTCAGTAAGGGTATTAGATAAATTAGGTTATGTAATTACTTTTAAAGATAATAATTGCATAATTGAAAAAGATAACAAAAGGGTAACTGCAGCTTTAAATGGAACATTATATGTCTTAGATAATAGTAAGAAAAGGGAGGCACAAACTGTATTTCATAATATAAAGCCTCATAATGAATGTATCCATTTATTGCATAGGCGTTTTGGGGCATGTAAATTTTAAAATGCTAAAACGTACAGTTGAGTTATCTGAAGGAATAAGGTTAAAACCTTGTGATAAATATTTGCGTTGTAATGTTTGCTGTGAAGATAAGAGCAAAGTATTGCCTGCAAATAGGCTAAATGGTTTCAAAACAAAAGAACCTTTAGAAGTGGTATTTGCAGACATCATAGGTCCAAAGAAACCCAGTATGGGGGTGCTAGATATATACTGAGCATTATGGACCATTATTCAGATATGGGTTTTGCTATTTAATGAAAAGCAAAACTGAAACATATCAACATTTTTTCAATTGGCTTAGGTTTGCTGAAAGAAAGTCTAAACGACAACTGATAACCCTGGTGACAGATAATGGTACGGAATTTATTAATAACAAATTCCAGAACAGACTTAAGATAGCTGGAATAGAGCATAAGAAGTCTGCTCCATACAGGCCAGAACATAATGCTTTTATTGAAAGAAGAGGCCAAACACTACAGGCAATGGTTAGAACAATGTTAAATGATTCTGGGTTACCTGATTCTTTGTGGGGGAGGCTACAATGTGTGCTAATAACATATTGAACAACGTTGTTAATACAACAACAGGTGAAATACCATTCACCAGGTGGCATGGCAGGAAACCTGACCTAAGTTACCTGCACACATTTGGTGCACCAGCATGGGTGCATATTCCTGCACAACTCAGAAAAAAGGGCAACATAGAGCTAAAAGATTTTTCTTCGTTGGTTATCAGGCAAACCATAGGGCATATAGATTTTGGGAGAAAGGCACATCTAAAGTGTTATGTAGTGCTAGTGCCCAATTTCTAGAACATGAAGGATGGGAGAAATTAGAACAGGATGCCAATAAAGATGTAATTATTGAATCCTATAGAAATCCCATTAGTTATCCCTGTAACTTTAAAAATAAAGTAAAGAGACAAATACAGGATGAAATAGTGCCCATAAAGGAAGAAACAGATTCAATAGCTGAACAGGATGAGGAAGATGAACAGGTAATAGTTCAACAAAGTCCTCCTGTAAGCCCTGTAATTCCCAGAAGAACTACACGTATCTAGACCGCCTGATAGGTACCAGGCTAACACAGTGTGCCAGATTAATCAAGTTCCTAATTCTGTAGAAGAAATTAAAAAGTATCCTACTAAGGAAAAAGAAAGATGGTATGCAGCAATGAATAAGGAACTGAATTCATTAAGAGATATGAAAGTGTATGAAAATGCCAAATTACCTGTAGGAAAGAAATCCATTGGCTGCAAATGGATATTTAAGGTAAAAATAGATAAAGATGGTAATTTAATCCATAAGGCAAGGTTAGTAGCCCAAGGTTTTAGGCAGAATGCCAATGACTACGATGAGGTGTTTGCACCTAGTCTTAAGGCAGCAACCTTGAGGGCAGCTTTAGTGTGGGCAGCTAGTAAAAACTATATAGTTAACCATCTAGATGTGGAAACTGCTTACTTGCACGCCCATTAAAACATACTATTTATATGAAAAAACCTGTTGGTATTAAAAGTGAAAATAAGGATAATAATGATTGTTGGTTGTTAAAGAAAAGCCTCTATGGTCTTAAACAATCAGGCTATGAATGGAACCAGTATATTGTAAAGGAACTAAACAATATAGGATTTAAAGCTGGTTTAGCCGATCCATGTCTGTTTAAGAGGGAGACAAATGGGAAAGTATCATTATTATTACTATTCACAGATGACATTGCATTGATTACTGAAACTAATGATGAAGCAAATAAAATAATAGCATCATTAGGAAAGAGAATAAAGATCAAGCAATTAGGGGAGATAAAGAAGTATCTCGGTTTGAATATAAAGAAAACACAGAAAGGTTTTAAGATATCTCAGGAAGATAAGATAAGCAAATTGCTAAAAGATTACAAGATGGAGCTTTGTAAGCCGGCTAAGACTCCAATGAGTCAGGAGTTTAGCAACACTGATGAACAAAGCCCGGAGTTTGATAAGGTGATTTATCAATCTTTAATTGGTAGTTTGACTTATATTAGTAATTGGTCTAGACCAGATATATCGTACTGCGTGAATCAGTTGGCTAGATTCAATTCTGCACCGTGTGAAAGACACTGGATTGCAGCTAAGAGGATATTAAGATATCTTAAAAAGACAATGAATTATTCATTGTATTTAGAACCAAAGGGTGATTTAATTCTGAGTGCTTATGCAGATGCTAGCTTTGCATCAGAAAGAGACACTAGAAAGTCGACTTCAGGAACAGCCATAATGCTGGGTAAGACATTAATAGGCTGGAAGTCAATAAGACAACAGCATATAAGTTTGTCTACTATGGAGGCAGAATTCTCCTGTTTATCACTGTTATGTACAGAATTAATAATGTATAAACAAATGTTAATTGATATAGGTATAACTGTAGATTATCCTATAATTATACATGAAGATAATCAGGCAGCAATTCAAATGGCCACAAATATTGGAGTAAAAACAAGGAGCAAGCATACAGATCTAAGATACCTAAACGTGAGACAATCTGTAAGAAGTAAGATGATTCAGCTAGAGTACTGTATGTCGGAGGACAATTTAGCTGATAATTTTACTAAAGCCCAAGGTGCCAGTAAGCACCAGGAGAGTTGTGAAAATATGGGATTAGATTGTAAGGTATTATATATTTATTTCACCCAAAAGGGGAGTATGTTAGGTATAACATTGATACCAAATATGGTTTGGGTGAATAAATATATAAAACTTAGATATCATGGTTTAAGTGCTTATCACTTTAAGCACAATGCTGCAGGCAATTAGCCGATTAAGGGTGCGGTTAGAAGTTACAATATAAGGAAGCATTAGAAGCTGGAAAGCTTACTGCGACTAACTGTGTCTTACTGCGACTAACTGTGTCTTACTGTGACTGTAACTGTGCCTGTGACTGAAATATTCCTGTCTGCTACTGTTTGCTGATTTACTGCGTAATTCTACTGTTCTACTGTTTGAACTTCTTGCTGAATATCCAGCGTTTGTTCCTCTGGAGAGAGGCACCGGAGGAGGAGAAGATATCTTTATCAGCTGATAAAGATATTGTAAGGACTCTTAACTTGGACTGTAATAGTGAGTCTTACTGGATGGAAATATAGTGAATGACTATTGGACTGAATGACAATGTTTTAAACTCTAAATGGATTAAAAACTATTTAAACTACAAACAGTGTTTGTGTTCAGTGTGTGTATACTCTGGGGCCCTTCCACTCTCGTTTGGTTGCCTGGCTTGACTACTGCTGCAATACTCTGCTAGGGGTTAATCCCCAAACACTAACAGGTGCTGAGCTCCTCCCTCCATTTTTTGCCTTCCTGGGCCTCAGCAAGGGGAATCCCAGCACAGCTGATCTTATCTACAGCTGATTATTGGGAGGGAAAAAAAAAAAGACATTAGGCTAATGTCAGGCAGGTGGGCGGGGTGAGCGAGCATCGGGCGGGAGGGTGACTGGGTGGGGGGGCGTGGCCTGCCAGAACTTACTACCGGTTCAGCGACCCACGCCAAATTCTTGCTACCGGTTCGCCCGATCTGTTGCGAACAGGCTGAATACCACCACTGGCATGAATAGACTCATGACCGATGGCATGTTTCATCCCTCCCTCGGCCTCAGCCTGGTATCTCCTACACCGGGGGTCTGCAACCTTAAATATTCAAAGAACTATTTGGACCCGTTTCCCACAGAAAATAAAACACCCGGAGCCACAAAATCTGAGTGGACATGGCCAACTCGACGTCACTCACTCCCACCCAGTCACATGACACACACACTCCAGTCATGCCTACTCAAATTTTGTGGCTCCTGGTGTTTTCTATGGGAAACAGGTCTCTCCCTCTCTGCCGTCTTTCTCCCTCTCCCTCCCTCCCTTTGATCTCTCTCTCTCCCTCATTTCTCTTCTCTGTCATCTCTTTCTCTGTCTCTTTCTCCCTTCTCTTTTTTTGGCAGGCAAAGTACAGGACAAATGCTTTCACTGTGCTGCGCAAGGCGAGAGCAGCAACCAGGCCATAGAAGGGGTATTGGGTCATCCCCCCACCCCACACCGAAAGGAAAGCCAGACGGGCTTCTCCTAGAAGCCCCACTACCTGCTCCCTTCCCCCTACTCAATCCCTCTTCGGAACAGAGGAGCGCCCACTGGAAATGCATGTTGGGGCGGTGTCGGAGCACGGCTTTTGACTCTCTGGTGCTCGGCAGCCCTATTGCCTCTGTTGCCCTCCTCCATGTCCCCAGCCATCGCTGCCCCATTTCCTCAAAGGTGTGGCACATTTCAAAGGCTGTAGCTCACATCTGGGAGGTGCCAAAGAGTGTCCCGCTGTGAAAGCCAGGCCAGGCCACTTTGGTCTCTGGCTAGCCAATGGGGGCGCTTCTGCCGAGCCAGCCCCCTCCCTGCTGGGCTTTTGTGCTTGGCGCTTAGCCAGGGGAGGGAAGCACTTCCCCATGCTGCCCCCTTCTTTCTCTTGGCCCAGCCGACTAGGGAGGACCCCCGCCATTCTCTCCTAGCTCTCTTTGCTGCCGGCAACAGCAAATATACCAGGCAGGATCCTGTTGCAGCGCAAAGGCAAATGCAGGGGCTCTTCGCTCCTGCACTAAGGCTCCGTCCATTGACCCCACCACGACAGGGCAACAGCTCTTTCATCTTTCTGCCGCGACAGGGCCACAGGGAGCCGCAGCAGAAGGGTGAAAGAGCCGCAGGTTGTCCACACCCGCTATAGGATATCCTGCTTGTGCAAGGGATTGGACCACCTAGGTCCGTGATAGTGAACCTATGGAACACATGCCACAGGTGGCATGCAGAGGCATTTATGCGGGCACATGAGCCCCAGTCAAAGTTACCTGCACTGTGCATGCATGTGCCTCCTAGCTGATTTTCGGCCTGTTGGAGGCCATTTTCGCCCTCCTGGGGGCTCAAGAGAAACCTCTAGAGCCTCGGGAGGACGAAAACCTGGCCTTTCGGAAACACCGGAAGTGCCGAAATGGGCCCTTTTTCAGCCACCCAAGTCTCCAGAGGCTTCCCTTGAGCCTCCGGGGAGGGCAAAAATGGCCTCCCCCGGGCTGCAGAAGCCTTCTGGAGGCTGAAAACAGGCACTTCTGGTATTACCAGAAAGCCTGTTTTTCGGCCTCCCAAGGCTGCAGAGGTTTCTCTCAGCCTCCAGGAGGGCAAAAACAGCCTCAAACATGCTGAAAATCAGCTGGGAGGTGCGTACATGCGCAGTGCAGGTAAGGGGGCGGGGCGGGGGTGTTGTATGTGCATGCATGGGGGGGCGGGTTACAACTTTCGGCACACCACAACAAAAACAGTGTCCTCAGTCATTTCTTACTCTATTCAAATTATCAGATATTTGTGAAATTGCCTTTCTGTACATCATTGCATCTCTGAATGACTCATCTGTTTTCCAATGACTGGAGCGGTTTTCATAACAGTTTGAGAACATCATTAATTCATAAAGGTCAAATGAACTGTTGTAAGTTGAGGACTACCTGTAGATATTTTCTAAGCTGCCTCTCACAGAATCACAGCACCAAAGGGTTGGAAGGGACATTGGAGGTCTTGACCCTGCTCAAGGTCAAATGATTGTCCGGTCTATTGTTGAAAACCTCCAGTAACAGAGCACCTACAAGCCCAGGAGGCAAGCTACTCCATTGATTAATTGCTCTCAGAAAATTTCTCCTTACTTCTTGTCCTGTTCTTTGGTGCCATAGAGAATAAGTCAATTCCCTCTTTGTGACTGACAATTACTGGAAGAAAGTTGTCATGTCCCCCCCAATCCTTCTCTTCGATAACCTAGACACACCTTCAACCCTTTGCCATATAATTTTATTATTAAACTTGAGTGCAGATATCATAGTATGAAGCAACTCTGAACATCTTGCCTTGCCCTAATTTTCATAGCAACAATAACAATACCCTTTTTATTCTTGTCAAAAGCTATTGAGAGTTCTTACACAATACATTTTTAAAAATAAAACATTTTCCAGTGTAGAGTTTTTTCTCAAATCACCACCAACAAGGGAGATGCAACAAATACATCAATGTTATAGTGCTGTTGTCACCATAATGAATTCCAGGCACAATGAATATGACGGCTGCTTCCACAACAGTCATGCGGCCCAGGAATGCATGTCTGCCCTCCTTCCCCAAAATGAGGTTCAGTGATCTTCAAAAGGTAAGGAAGAGGAGGCTGTGAGGCCTGCTTGAATGGGAGTCATGTCTAAGGATTTCAGGGACCTAGTGGGAATGGGAAAAACCCTGTGGGGACCTCGGAGTGGGGGAGAGAGAAGACTGTGTGGAGCCTGTGAAAAAGGGAAAGGACTGGGCGATCAAAGGGTTGAGGTACAGGAGGCCTTGGGAATGCAAATCTGGGCCTTTGCCTCCAATCCTGAGGTAACCAGTGTTCTGCGAAATAACTCACATATTCATTAAATAGCTTTATCAGGGAGAGAAGGGGTGGGGGTACTTAAGCAAAGTAGTCCCGTTTAACGGTGATTGCAACAAAAAAGCGTCATTGATAGGCCCCGTTGCACTTGTATCTCAAGGACTACGTGTATGGTGGTTGGGAAATTCTGGCACTCAAAATCTGGAGGACACCAAGACAGAAGATAGAAATTCCAATTGTGGGAATTCCATAATATTAAAAAACCACCACCCAAAAGCCTTTTTGAAGAATTCCACACTTCTGCAAAAGGAAATATCCAGATAGTTTGGCTGATCACCAGAAACAGGTAGTTAGCCTTTACCAAGGCTATGAGTCCTTTGGTGTGTCACCAGGTGCAAATCCTTATTGAAACTTTTCCCACATTCTAGACACTCATATGGTTTCTCTCCTGTGTGTCCTCTGGTGTGTCACGAGGATGCAATTCTTACTGAAACTTTTCCCACACTCTGGACACTCATTCAGTTTCTCTCCTGTGAGTTCTCTGGTGTATCACAAGGGTGGAATTATGACTGAAACTTTTCCCACAATCTGGACACACATATGGTTTCTCTCCTGTGTGAGTCCTCTGGTGTGTCACCAGGTTGGAATCCTTATTGAATCTTTTCCCACACTCTGGACACTCATACGGTTTTTCTCCTGTGTGAGTCCTCTTGTGTGTTATCAGACTGGAAATTTGACTGAAACTTTTCCCACACTCTGGACACTCATATGGTTTCTCTCCTGTGTGAGTCCTCTGGTGTGTCATGAGGCCGCAATTCTGACTGAAACTTTTCCCACAATCTGGACACACATACGGTTTCTCTCCTGTGTGAGTCCTCTGGTGTGTCACCAGGGTAGAATTATGCCTGAAACTTTTCCCACACTCTGGACACTCATATGGTTTGTCCTGGGAATGAGTCCTCTGGTGTATAACTAGGGTGGAATTCTCACTGAAACTTTTCCCACACTCTGGACATTCATATGGTTTTTCTCCCGTGTGAGTCCTCTGGTGTACCACAAGGTTGGAAATCTGACTGAAACATTTCTCACACTCTGGACATTCATACAATTTATCCTGGGAATGAGTCCTCTGGTGTGTCAACAGGGTGGAATTTTGACTGAAACTTTTCCCACACTCTGGGCACTGATACGGTTTTTCTCCTGTGTGAACTCTCTGGTGTGACACCCGGCTGGAATTTTTACTGAAACATTTCCCACACTCTGGACATTCATACGGTTTTTCTCCCGTGTGAGTCCTCTGGTGTGTTACTAGACTGGAATTATGATTGAAACTTTTCCCACACTCCGAACATTCATACGGTTTTTCTCCCGTGTGAATCCTCTGATGTGTTACTAGACTGGAATTATGACTGAAACTTTTCCCACACTCTGGACATTCATACGGTTTTTCTCCCGTGTGACTCCTCTGGTGTGTTACTAGACTGGAATTATGACTGAAACTTTTCCCACACTCAGGACATTCATATGGCTTCTCTAGGATATGAGTCCTGCGGTGTGTCACCAAGCCGGATTTCTGACTGAAACTTTGCCCACACTTTGGACATTCATATAGCTTCTCTCCTGTGTGAGTCCTGTGATGTGTCATGGGGCTGGAATTCTTACTGAACCCTTTCCCACACTCTAGACACTCATATGGTTTCTGTCCTGTGTGAGTCTTCTGATGTGTTACAAGGCTGGTGATATTCTTGAGGTGAAATTTATATTTACTGGAGCTCTTAATTTTCTCTCCTTGTCTCTCAACTGCTGGGAAAGGAGAACAATTTTGTGGTTTTCTGAAGGAAATGGAAAATATTTTGATTTCTTGCTGGCTTTGCTTTCTTTTCCAGTGTTGCTTGTTATTCTCAATTTTCCAGAGTGCTCTTATTGCCATCCTCTTTGTCTGTAAGATTCAAAGAAACATGTAACTTTAATTCTTTATAAAATAGTTGCTGAAGATGTGAAAAAGAGGAAAAAAGTATACATTACAAGAATAAGCAAACATGCCACAATAAGGAATAACCTCTTACATTAGTTATGATTCATTTGACACATTTTTGTCCAGGTTGAAATATGCATTCCCTCATGAAATTCCCCTTTTCACTTTGGTGATTCACAAATTCTTAGCAGTGCAAAGGCTTATCATGAACTATATCTGGAAATGCTGGGGATACATTGTACAGATGTGCATACAAAGAGAAATACAGATATACATTGCCTATTTGTATGTATGTGGAAAATGCATGTGTTTTAGCCTGAAAATTATCCCAAATTGGTTACAGTTGAAACTTCTAAGCTCATTGTAGAGATTGTGAGTTTTTACCTGATGAAATGATACCTAAACCCTCTGCAAGATTTCATGTACAGTTTTGCCCATGGAAGTCCTCAGCTCCAAGTAAGGGCAGAATATATTTTTCACAACCACTCTGGTGACATCGGAATTGAAGTAGTGCTCACTGACTGACTGCAATTGGGACTAGCATCTGTGTTAGTAAGCAGCCCAATTGTTAAGCATGATGTCATTCGACAATGCCAACTTACATACCATGCTTGTTGGCTTTACAGAAAGGGAATGCTGTGAAAGCGAAGGTGGAAAGACACAGAGAAATTCTGTGCCTTAAATAGACAGAATTTTGAGAAAACCTGAAAATTGGAAAGGGAAGATGGTAATGGAGTAACTAGAGGAAGCAGGACTGGGTCAATAGAATATAAATTAAAAACTCTCCACAGGGCATTTTATTCCAACAACTGAAGCCTCTTTGGAGCTCAACCAACCTGCCTCTTGTGCACATCAGTCTCCCTTCCTCAAAATGCTCTGCAGGCATTTTGGGCAAGACATCCCAAGCCTTAACCTTTCACTTAACCTGAAATGTTTTATCTTTCTCAATACAGTGCATTCAGAAAGTATTCAGGCCCTCTTTACAGTTGTCAATTTTGTTATGCTGCAGCTTGATTCTACAGTTGTTTAACTTCATTTTCCCCCTCCTTAATCTACATAGTCTGTAAATTTAGTAAAAAGAAAAAAAACTGAAATATCACATTGGCATAAATATCCAGACCCTTTGCAATAGCACTTGAAATTTAGTTCAGGTGCCTCCTATTTCCCTTGATTGTTGATGACATGGTTCCACACCTTGATTGGAGTCTACCTGTGGTAAATTAACTTGATTGAGCATCATTTGTAAAGGCACACCCCTCTCCACAGAAGGCCTCATAGCTGACAATGCATACTGTAGCAGAACAGTAGCTGTGCGGTTAAAGGAACTGCCTGCAGAGTTCAGAGACAGCATTATTGCAAGCACAGGTCTGGGGAAGGCTCCAGTAAAATTTCTGCTGCACTGAAGTTTCCTAAGGGACAAGTGGCCTCCATAATTTTCAAATGGAAAATGTTTGGCACAACCAGGACTTTTCCAAGAGCTGGTCGCCCGGTCAAACTGAGCAATTGAGGTAGAAGGGCCTAAGATGGTCACTCTGACTGAGCCTCAGAGATCCTGTGTGGAGATGGGACAGAGTTCCAGAAGGACAACCATCATTGCAGCCCTCCACCCTTCTGAGCATTATGGCAGAGTGACTACACAGAAGCCTCTCCTCAGTGCACAACGCATGGAAGCCTGCTTGGAGTTTGCAAAAAAGCACCTGAAGAACTCTGTGAGGAACAAGATTCTCCGGTCTGATGAAATTAACCTGTCACTTCTAAATGTTATGTGTGGAGAAACCCAGGCATTGCTCATCCCCTGCCCAATGTCATCCCAACAGCAAAGCATGGTGGTGGCAGCATCACGCTGTGGGTGTGTTTCTCAGCTGCAGGGACTGGGAGATTGGTCAGAGTTGAGGGAAAGCTGAATGGCGCAAAGCACAGGGATATCCTCAATGAAAACCTGTTCCGCAGTTCTCAGGACAGCCAAGACAGCATAGCAGTGGCTTATGGACAACTCTGTGAATGTCCTAGAGGGGCCCAGCCAGAGCTCTGACCTGAACCTTATTGAATATCTCTGCAGGAATCCGAAAATGGCTCTCCACCTATGGTCGCAGCCAACCTGACAGATCTTGAGAGGATTTGCAAGGAAGATCGGCAGAAAATCCCCTGATCCAGGTGCAAAAAGCTTATCCCCTCATACCCAAAAAGACACGAGGCTGTAATTGCTGAGTGAAAGATCTGAATATTTATGCCAATACGGTTTTTCAGCGTTTTTTAAAAAAATTTAAGACAATTACATTTTCTAAAATTCTGTATTCACTTTGTCATGTACAGGAATGAGGAAAAATGAATGTCAACAAGTATAAAATCAGAAAAATCTCGGGCTGCAGTTTTAAATCGTGCAGCAAAAGGATAAAAACGTTTGGGGAGAGAAAGACTCAGCAGCAGCAGCAGCCCGCATGTTTCACTCCTGCCCCTTCGCTGCTTGGAGTGCCGTGGAGGAACCCAAAGGGCCCGACTTGCTCCCGGCTTCTCCACCGACCTGCCCTCCACTCACCTCCCAGGAGCCGCTTCGACCCTCCAAGCAGCACAAGAGGCTCCGCCAACGCCATCACCCTCCCGTGGCTGAGCCGGAAGAGGAACTCCCCCTGTCATCCTCCTCCACATCCTCTCTAGCAATCTAATACTCTATCGTTTGAATTCGTTCCCAGCTCGGCCTCTCTCCCTTCCGGTGTAATGTCAATATTAGCGATGCAGCTGCTGTACTCTTATTCTCTGCTTTCCAGGAGCGAGTGTTGCTTCTTTGTAGATCGCCATCTAGCGACATAAAGTAGGGATTACCCTCATTGTCACTCCAACTGAGACGGGCTTCTTTTGCAGCCAAGCAAAGCATCCGTGGGGAGAACACAATGCGTCATCAGGCAGGGACAAAGCGCACCTCCCTTGAGGATCAGTGAAGAGTATTCCAGCCAGTTCTTTCTCTTGGGGTGGGGCAGCATAACTCCCCAAAACTATATTTGCAACTGAGGGAAGCTTGAAGAGTGATGCTTTCCCCTACTCACCTTCACAAGATTAGACAGTGATAAAAGTCTTGTTTGTGTGTGCAGCCTTAAACAATTGCCAGCTTCATCCCATTGATAAATGAAATATAGGACAAAACCTTGATGTGCCCACCCACATTGCTTCCAACCTCATCTAGATTTATTTTTATTTTTATTTATTTATTTGATTTGTCAATTGTTTACAAGATAATAAGTACAAGTGTATACATAGTTGTTAATATATGAAGATATTGATAGGAGATATTATTTTTCCCTCTGCATTCTTGCAGCTGGAACTGCCCGGATTTCCCTCAGTAAGCAACGTGATTTAACATCTACATGAAATCTCTAGGAGAGGCCATCCATCCTTTCATATCCAATTCTATGCAGGTAGTCTTTGATTTACACCTCTTCATTTAGTGACCAGGGGTTGGGGATCCCTGACCTAGACAGTGATTTATCCTTTCAAAGCATTTGGGGGAAACTGACCTCTCTGCCCCCCCTTTAAAAAAGTCCATGCGAAATACCATCATCCATGCACCAGGTTGAAGTTAGTAAGTTCTGAAGTGCTCCAAGGTTTACATTATATTAAAATACTTTCAGAAATCTTTACAGATAGAAGTTATGAAAGTGGAGAGACTCAAAAGAAATTCTTTGTCTTATAATAGCCATGAAGAAAAACTGCAAATTGGAAAAGGAAGTTTGTAACGGAATAACTAGAGGGAAGCAACATTGGCTCAACAGAATATAAACAAAAACTGTCCAAAGGACATTTTATTCCAACAACTGAGGCCTCTTTGGAGCTCAACCAACCTCCCTCTTCTGCACACCATTCTCTCTTCCCCAAAATGCTCAAAGGCAGTTATTAGAGCTCACAGACTGTCCCTTGACCTGAGAATCTTTTCTCTTTCTAATTATTTCACAGATGCCTCTTGATCTTTTTGCAAAGCTGTTTATAAAAAACAGCAGAGAGTTTCTTTTTCAGAATATACAATCTGTAAAAGAACTGAAATTTAAATTGAAAACCTGCAAAGAACGTTCTCATTTTTCCAGTGGAAGAAGAAATGGGGGGGAGGAGGCTGATAAAGAAATCCTTTCTTGATGTAACCTGAATATATTTAATCTTATATCGAATTTGTATAACCCACACATGATACAATGGAGGGAGAAAAGCCAGATGGCCAGAACTATCACCTCTGAGAGGCACTGCCAGGAGATGAGAAGATCATAAAAATTCCACAGTGAGATGTGTTCTGGGAATCTCTGGAAAAGTTCGTTCTAAAAAGGGGGTGGGGGAAAATTAGGTATGTCCTGGGAAACTGAAAAAGATCATTCCTCACAAAAGGGGTGGGGAGGAATTAACATACTGGCTTTTGTTTCTCTAAATACACATCGAGTGTGAGGGGTTCTAAACTCCCTTATGTATCCCTGTATGCCTGAGAGACCTCAGACGCTGCTTTGAACTCCTACATGAATTGTCTCATCTCAATAAAGGATTCCTTTTTGATACGTTTTGATATGTTTTCAGAAGTTCATTCTAGTGAATGGGAAAAATTCTGTAGCCTGACATAAAGCAGTATCACCAATAGAGGAGAGGAAATTAAAAAAAAAAAACCTTCATTCTACCGAGGGGACCCTGCAAGAAAGGAAAATGGCTGAGTACAGCAAGGACGAAGGGGAAGCCGAATGCTGGGGAGAAACATTGACAGTTACCCAGCCAGATACTGACTCGGTGCACCCCATTCAAGATAGCAAAGCTGCCTACGAAAACTCCACAAAGCCCCGGTACTCTATAGGTGTAGGAAAAAGGGACAGCTGGGACGGAAGAACCAGAGGAGTAACCCTCACCCAGGTCAATTGTAAACCTGGGTGGAAATTGGAGCTGGAGGCCCTATCAAATCAGAAAGAATGGGACAAGGAGCCACCGGCCGACGACCGAATGAGATGGTACATAAATTGCCTCATGAGGGAAGCCCTGGAGAACCTCAGCATGAGGGATGCACCAGGACAACAACACAGGAGAACGAGGGAACCAGAGAATGAGAGAACCTGAGCCGCCACCCAGGATCCAGTGGAGATTGAGCAGGCAGAGGGACAAGCTGAAGAACCAGAAGCCATACCAGGTACCCGACCACTAAACGCCCCGGATCAGGAGATTAACCCTGGCCAACCCAGAGAAATACAACTGCAGAGGAAGATCCCATCCTTGGGGGTAAAATTTGATGGAGACAAACAGAAACTGGGATTTTTCCTGGTGCAAGTACTCACCTACATGCAAGAATATGGGCGGGATTTCCCAACCCAGGGGTCCTGAGTACGAATCGTCACCCTGGCCCTTGAAGGGGCAGCAGCCAGATGGATGGTGACGCTCCACAACGTCAATGCCCTAGGAATTAAGGAACCTTGATTGTTTCATGACGGCCTTACGCCACCGCTTCGAGGACCTCCTCGCCGATAGAAAGGCCCGCAACCACATTAGAGTCATAAAACAAGGCCGTCGCCCAGTAGCAGAATACACCGAGGAATTTTGTGACCTGGCCAGCCGGGTAGACTGGCCAGAGGATATCCTAGTCTGTTGGTTCAAAGATGGACTAAATCAGGGGTCCCCAACCACCGGTCCGCGGACCGATACCGGTCCGCGGAACAAGTCTTACCGGGCCGCTGGTTGCATGGGCACCGCCATCTTTTTTGGTAAAAAGTGCTTCCGGTGAGCTTTTCCGGTAGAAAGCTCACCGGAAGCACTTTTTCGCCTTCAAAAAGATGGCGGCGCCCAGTTGATGCCGGTGCCGGGCCGCGGCGCCCAGCTGATGCCGGTACCGGGCCGCGGCGTCAAAAAGGTTGGGGATCACTGGACTAAATGATGATCTATACGCTGCCTGCCTGGCCTGTGGGGCCCCAAACCTTTTGCACGAATGGTACATGATGGCAGAGGAGGCGGAGAAAGACATGACTTGAAACCGGTACCACAGTGGCAAATCTTGGAAAAGATCCCCATCCTTGGGGAAAGGGGAAGTCTTCAAACCCCAATCCATCATGACTCCAAGAACATCTGGTTGCTTTAAGTGTGGAAAGGAGGGACACCGCACAGCAGAATGCCATTCAAAGACCCCTGCCAGAAAGCTAGACCACCCAGCAGGGTGGAAACCCGGAACATCCAGCCCTCGAGGAAAGGAGACTGGCCTGAGGGGCCGAGTAGATATGGGATTCCGATATCCCCCAACCCAGAGGAAGAACCCCCAACGCTCCGAGGGGACCTGAGCCAGTCCGAAAGCAATCTGGAAGACGACCCGCTGGTAAGCAATCCAATTGAACCAATCACCCTACCCCTGAGACTGTTTATCCCCAGCCGAGGGAAGGGGGAGGAAGTTGCAGCGTTGCTGGATTCGGGATGCACCCGATGCCTAATAAATCCCTCCCTTGCAGAGAAATTGGGGATCCAACTGAAAGAAATGGAAAATCCCATCGCTTTCTGCCAATTGGATGAAACTATAGCGGGGAGGGGGGGCGGGAGCCAGCCAGGTTTACCACAGAACCATTGAAAATAAGACTAGGGAACCATAGGGAGGTGTTCACATTCATTTTAGCCCCAGGAGTGGAAGAGCCGCTAGTTCTAGGTCTCACATGGCTGCAGAAATGGAATCCAAAAATAAATTGGAGGACAGGAACCGTACAGTTCCAGAGAGACATAATATTTGCAAATAGCTCAGAGGAAAGGATGTTGCTATATTCTATAAAAAATCCTTACATCTAAAAAATATCCAAGTTACCCAGGAGCTTGCCCTTCCTGAAACCATCATCTGTGAACTATCCTTAAATATCACAATTCGATTCTTACTATGTTACAGAGCACCTGATTATGACATCGAACATGTAAACAAGCTAAATACACTACTAACATGGGCTACATCCTGCCCATACCCTTTTATCTTTCTTGGAGATTTCAATCTACCTCATATCGACTGGACCCTAAATAATTGTACAACTGAAATCATACACACAACCTTCTACAATGCTATTACAAATCTAGGTCTTGAACAACTAGTAACCAACAACACTAGACTAAACAACTGCCTCGATCTCATCTTCTGCAATAGTTTGAATTTAATTTACGGAATACAAACCAAAGAACCCTTTTCCAGTAGTGACCACAATATGATTGACTTTTGCCTCAACATACGTCCACACAAAAAATCACCACAATGATGTCATCCCTAATTGGAACTTCAAAAAGGCAACTATGATCTTATAGATAACGATCTCTCATCCCTCGATTGGCAATCTCTATTCACTGGATGCAATACTGTTGAAGACCATTACAACATTTTTTACTTGAAGTCAAAAGAGTCATCAAACTATATGTTCCAACAACAACTCCAAAAACAAAACAAAAAAGCAGATTACCCATATCAATAAGGAAACTTCAATCCAAGAAGAGATCACTCTGGCGGAAAAACAAATCTGGTCACGTTGCTAATTTCAAAAACCGATACAAAAATTTATGCCACCAGATAAAGACCGAATGCACCAATTATCACATTAAACAAGAGGAAAACCTTCTAAGCACCAATTCCACCCGTGCTTTTTACAATTTTGTAAACAACAAACTAAAAGACTCAAGGTCCATCCCTCCCTTGATAGGACCTGATGGTAAAGACTGCAGCGACGACACCATTAAAGCCAACATCTTTAACACATTCTTCGGCTCAGTGTTTGTAAACAGTAATGGATCATGCCCAATGTTTCCTAGCCGTACCACAGATAACAACAATGATCTAATACATATCGATTTTACAGTAGACAACGTTGAAAAAGCACTACGCAATCTAAAACCATCTCTATCTATTGGACCGGATGGAATATGTGCCTACTTCTTAAGAAAGCTATCCACTGCCATAGCCAAACCTCTAAGCATAATCTTTGAAAAATCTTTCAGGACCAGCTCCTTGCCTAACCTATGGTTACAAGCCACAGTCATCCCTATCTTCAAAAAGGGAGACCCACGCCTAATTGAAAATTACAGACCAATCTCCTTATGCTGCGTCACCTGTAAAGTCATGGAATCAATTATTAACCAATCCATCATCCTCCATTTAGAGACAAACAACCTACTCTCCAATAAACAATTTGGTTTCAGAAAAAAACTATCCTGTAATCTGCAACTCTTACACTGCAAAAACATATGGACTACACAACTCGACCAGGGCAAAGCAATAGACGCAATCTACATAGACTTCTGTAAAGCCTTTGATTCAGTGGTACACGACAAACTACTCCTAAAAAATAAAATCTTATGGTATCTCTGGACAACTGAATAACTGGATAGAAGCATTCCTGTCAAACAGACAACAAATGGTCAAAATCGGGAACGCCCTATCAAACCCAGTACCTGTCAATAGTGGTGTTCCCCAAGGCAGTGTTCTAGGACCAACTCTCTTCATAATCTACATAAACGACCTTTGTGATCATATCAAGAGCAATGGCGTTCTCTTCGCTGATGATGTAAAGCTGTTCAATACCACAGACAATACTACTACCCTACAAAAAGACCTAGACTATGTATCTGAATGGTCTAACATATGGCAACTTCAAATCTCAACAAATAAATGCTCTGTCTTACATATTGGTAAAAAAAATCAGAAAATAAAATACAAGCTGAATAGTCAAGATCTTGTTGATGACCCAAGCTCTGTAAAGGACCTGGGAATACTCACCTCTAATGATCTAAGTGCTAGAGCCCACTGCAACTACATAGCCAAAAAGGCATTAAGAGTTGTTAACCTAATCCTACGTTGCTTTTTCTCTGGTAATATCTCACTACTAACCAGAGCATACAAAACATTTGCTAGACCAATACTCGAATACAGTTCATCAGTCTGGAATCCTTATTACGTATGTGATATTAACACAATTGAGAAAGTCCAGAAGTATTTCACAAGAAGAGTTCTCCACTCTTCTACTCGTTGTAGAATACCTTATGCCACCAGACTCGAAATTCTAAAACTAGAAAACCTTGAATTACGCCGTCTTCGGTCAGACTTAAGCATGGTATATAAAATCATACATTGCAATGTCCTACCTGTCAATGAATACTTCAGCTTTAACCACAACAACACAAGAGCACACAACAGATACAAACTCAAAGTAAACCGCACCAAACTTGATTGCAGGAAATACGACTTCAGCAATAGAGTGGTCAATGTCTGGAATACTCTACCCGACTCTGTAGTCTCTTCCCCAAACCCCAAAAACTTTAACCTTAGACTGTCTACTATTGACCTCACCCCTTTCCTAAGAGGTCTGTAGGGGGCTTGCATAAGCGCACCAACGTGCCTACCGTCCCTGTCCTATTGTTTCTCTTATTCTATTATTTTTCTTATATGTACCCATTTCATATATTCACAACTATGTATACACTTGTACTTATTATCGTGTAAACAATTGACAAATCAAATAAATAAATAAAATAAAAAATAAAGAAAGAAAGGAACAGAGAACAGAGAATCAGCCATGACCGGAAAGTCGGCTGAACCCATTAACATCCCCAAGGAGTACCAGGATCTGGCCCAAGCATTTAGTGAGGAAGATTGTGATGAACTCCCACCCCATCGAGCCACAGACTGCGCTATCGAAATCCTACCAGGGGCTAAACTCCCAAAACCACCAATGTATTGCATGTCTCCCAGAGAACTGAAAGAACTCAGAGCATTTATCGATAAAAACTTAAAAAGGGGTTTCATTGAACCCGCCTGACCAAAAATAGCTGCCCCAGTGTTATTCCGCGAAAAGAAAGATGGCTCAGTATGCTTGTACATTAATTACAAAAAATTGAATGCAATTTGCATAAAGAATATGTATCCACTCCCCCTCATGAAGGACATGTTAGCCCACCTCTCAAAAGGATTTTTTTTTCAAAGTTAGACCTATGAGAGGCATATTACCACATCAGAATAAAGGAAGGGGATGAGTGGAAGACAGCTTTTAACACATTATTGGGATGCTACCAATTTAAAGTGCTCCCTTTTGGACTGCAAGGAGCGTATGCCATGTTTATGCAATTGATCAATGAAACCCTTCATGAATTTTTATATAAAGGGGTTCTAGTGTATCTTGATGATATTTTACTCCACACGGAAATGATGGAAGAACACATCAAGCTACTCCATGCAATCCTCACAAAACTCTTAGATGGTAAACTATATGCAAAACTCTCTAAATGCAAATTCTACCAAGAAAAATTTACTATTTGGGGTATAGAATATCACATGAGGGAATAGAGATGGACCCACAGAAAGTAAAAGCTGTACTGGACTGGGACCCACCGCACACCCACAAAGAACTGCAAAGCTTCCTGGGGTTTGCGAACTTTTATCGCCAATTCATTCCAGCTTTTGCAAACGGCAAATTTCATCGCCAATTCATTTCAGCTTTTGCAAACGATGGGCGGTGGGCAATGCTCACATGGAGACATTTCCTGGAAGGAAACCAAATCCCCTTTGAAGTATGGACTGATCACAAAAATCTGGAAGCCCTGAAAAATCCACGGAAACTCTCCGAAAAACAAGCAAGGTGGGCTCAATACTTTAAACCTTTTAATTTCACTCTCAAATATTTTCCTGGGAGAAAAAGCTTAGCAGATGCACTGTCCAGAAAACCCCAATACAACAGCAAAAAGATTGAGGTTATAAAACCGATGATCCAACCGACCCAACTAGCAGCCAAAGTAATCACCCGGGCACAAGAGAAAAAAAAAAAACCATCCCTGACTGAAGACACAATGACGTCAATATTTAAGGAGGCACTACTTAAGGACGACTGGCTTCAGGCTAACAAAAACACTTGTTTACTCAAAGATGGACTGGCTTGGGTAGAAAACAAACTTTATGTCCCTGCAAGCCAGAGAATGGACCTCATGAAACGCTGCCATGACTCCAAAATAGCGGGACACTTTGGGTTTGTAAAAACCCTGCACCTCATCAAAAGACAATTTTGGTGGCTGTCCCTCAAAAAGGACATTGAAAACGATGTTGTGAGCTGCTCCACCTGTGATGCTGCAAAGAGAAGACAAGGAAAATATCCTGGACTTTTACAAACAGCAGCAGACCCTTCTGTACCCTGGAAAGAGATCTCTGTGGACTTTATAGTGGAGCTTCCCGTAAGTGCTGGGAATACTGTCATTTGGGTTGTAACTGATCTTTTTTCCAAACAAGTTCACTTTATTCCATGCCAAAAGATCCCAACTGCCAAGGCATTGGCAAAGATGTTTCTAATACACATTTATCGCCTTCATGGAGCCCCCCAATGGATTATCCCAGATAGGGGTGTTCGGTTCACATCCAAATTTTGGCGGGCATTTTTAAACCTATTAGGCTCCACCCAGAGGTTGTCGTCAGGAAATCATCCCCAGACTGGCGGATCGACAGAGAGAGTATGCAGCGTATTAGAACAACATTTAAGATGTTTTATTAATTACCAACAGGACATTTGGACTGACCTTCTTCCTTTTGGAGAGGTATCATACAATAACTCAGTGCATAGTAGCACGGGGTTCACCCCATTCCAGGTAGCCACGGGCCAAGAATTCAACCCTATGCCGGAACTACCCACCAAAGAACCTGAAATCCCCTCCCTTAAGGAGTGGGTGGATAACTTACAAGCCATGTGGCCAGTAGTAATCTTTACAGGAAGCTTACAAAACTTTACAAGTTTACAAAACTCAAGCAGACAAAAAATGCTGCGATCCTAAACCTTTCAAGATTGGGGACCATGTATATTTGTCCATAAAATTCTTAAAATCATTACAACCCTCTAAGAAACTAGGGCCAAAATTCACTGGCCCATTCCCCATCTCCAAAGTTATTAACCCCGTGACGGTAGAGCTTCGACTCCACAAAACACTTAGGCAGATTCATCCAGTATTTCACTGTAGCTTGCTCAAACCGGAGATCACTTCAAGCCTCAGACCCCCTCCCCTTTCCACACCTCCAACTCCCATCATGGTAAATGGGGAACAACATTTTGAAATTAAAGATATCCTTGATTTGCGCACTCACCGTGGATCCACACAATATTTAGTAGCTTGGAAACACCTTTGTTCCTCAGAAAATGAGTGGGTAACCAAACAACATATAAAAACACCCACATTACTATGAAAGTTCCACCTAAAATACCCTGATAAACCATCCTAAATTGCAAATGTAACACATGATTTTAGTTTTTTCCAGGTAGACCTATCTGTTTTTTAAGGAGGGCAGGATGTCAGATCCAAGTATCTGTCATTTCTTCAATGGAAGAAGAAAAGGAGGGGGGACTGATAAAGAAATCCTTCTTGATGTAACCTGAATATATTGAATCTTATATCGAATTTGTAAAACCTACACATGATACAATGGAGAGATAAAACCCAGATGGCCGGAACTTATCACCTCTGAGAGAGACAGCCAGGAGATGAAGAGACCCTAAAAATTCCACAGTGAGAGGTATCCGGGGAATCTCTGGAAAAAGTTCATTCTAAAAAGGTGGCGGGGGTGGGGGGGAATTAGATATGTCCTGGGAAACTGTGAAAAAGATGTTCCTACAGAAGGGGTGGGAGGGGAATTAGCATAGTGGCTTTTGTTTCTCTAAATACACATGGAGTGTGAGGGGTTCTAAACTCCCTTATGTATCCCTGTATGCCTGAGGGACCTCAGATGCTGCTTTGAACTCCTACATGAATTGTCTCATCTCAATAAAGGATTCCTTTTGATCCTTCTGTTTGGTTCTCAGAAGTTCATTCTCGCTAATTGAATGGGAGAAAGTTCTGTAGCCTGACATGAAGGCTTTGTCTGTGTCCCAGGCTTGTTTGAGTGCTGGCTGATGTAATCTTCCCAGATGCCTAGTGGTGAGATGGGTTGGGGGCGAATCCTATCTGTTGTTATGTAGAATAGACTGGCTCAGGCCTTAATGGCCCATTGACAAAGTTTCTGCCTCTCTGAGTTTCTACTTCTCTTTTTAGGGGAAGTATTCTGCCTTTTTAATATTTCCTAGGCTATTTCAATTTTCTAGGAGAGGGGTGGGTGCTAACTTCCTTCACTTTCGTTCTCCCTTCTCTCCCTCTTTCTTTCTCCCTTCCCTCCCTCTTTCTTTTTCTCTTTCTTTCTCCCCCTCCCTCTTCCCTCCCTTTCTTTCTTTCTCCCCTCCCCTTCCTTCCTTCCTTCCTTCCTTCCTTCCTTCCTTCCTTCCTTCCTTCCTTCCTTCCTTTCTTTCTTTCTTTCTTTCTTTCTTTCTTTCTTTCTTTCTTTCTTTCTTTCTTTCTTTCTTTCTTTCTTTCTTTCTCCTTCCCTTCCTTTCTTTCTCCCTTCTCTCCCTCTTTCTTTCTCCCTTCCCTCCCCCTCCCCTCTTTTTTCTTTTTTCTTTCCTTTTCCATTCCCTCCTTCTCTTTCTTTCTTTTTTCTATTTATTTCTCCCTTCCCTCCTTCCCTCTTATTTTTTCTCTTTCTTTCTCCCCTCCCTTTCTTTTTCCCATCCCTCCCTCTTTCTCTCTCTCTCTGTCTCTCTTTCTTTTGGTGCATCCCTGAACCCCATTTTGGGCCTAGTAAGCCTCCCTGCAGCCTCCCGGGAGCAAAAACGGGGCACAGGAGCGTTAGATGGGAACTTGGAGGCCATCTAGTTCAACCCCCTGCTCCAGCAGGAAACTTTATATTGTCTGAATTATTTTGTTGTCTCTAACAGAGAGGAAAATTGCCAGGAAGGAGAAGGAGTTTACTAGGACAAGGCTGCCATGCAGAGGAAGGCAGAGATAGTCCTTGACTTATGATGACAATTGAGCCCAAAATTTTGGTTCCTAAGCGAGAGCATTGTTAAGTGAGTTTCACCACATTTTATTAAATCCATGACATCTCCTGGCTCTAACAATCATGTGCAAGCTAGGTAAGAAGATGTGAATGCGTGTGTAATGTTCTAATGTACAGAAGTTATAGTTAAATGCATGGCAGAAAGTGGACTCTGGGTATATTTTTCCAAATACAGTAAGTGAGGTTGAATATGTATAGTTTTAGAAGAGCTGTGTGTGTGTGGTGTGAATGTGCACATACGTACACATACAGTATATATAGTACATAATGTATCTTTTTGTGTGCCTATACGCACAATACGCTATGTAATATGTATGTACACTTATGGCATATATACATAGGATTAAATAGTGTATTTTAGATGTTCAGAAGTAGCAGTAAATAGACAGGGAAATTGTAGCACATTGAGGCCTTTGAGGTGAGAAGCTAGGCAAGACAACCCTTGACATAAGTGATGTCAAGTTCGCCACGCCCACCCAATCATATGACCACCACCACTCCCGCCAGCCACGCCCACCCAGTCACATGCCCACTAAGCCAGGCCCACAGAACCAATAGTAAACATTTTTGAATCCCATCACTGGTGAGGAGGGATTCCTTGGGGGAGGGAAGGAGAGCAAGGTGGAGTTTCCCCAATTGTGCCCCCTCACCTTCCAAGTCTCCACCTTTCCTTGTAAGGTTTTCTGCTCCATGGGAACCCGCTGCGCCGCCGCTTCTCCTCATTTTCTGCTTCTGCAAATAGCTCTCCGAGCTCCTTAAAATCCTCCCTCCAAGCCCCCCACTTTCCTTCCCCACAGCCCACCATTTGGTGCAATCTGGCTCCCAGGGTGAGGCTGCTGCCTTTCCCATGTTCCCCTGTAACTGCTGGGGAGGATCTGCCTCCCAGGGTCTGGAGGGGAGGAAGAGGATCTGGGCTCAGAGGGATCGTGTCTGGAGGGCCTCCCTCGAAGGGCTGGAACCCTGCTAGGAGGAGGCCAGTGGCATCTCGAGGGTGATGGAGACCAGAGGGGCATCCAAGTAGCCTTCCATTGAAATTCAGCACCTGAATCTGCCTCTCTTACCTCCCCAGATTCCTTTTCTGGTGACTGCTGTATCCCTGTTTCTCTCTGCCCATGTAAGGGAAAAGCCCTGTCAGGCTACAGAACTTTTCCCATTCACTCAACAAGAATGAACTTCTGAAAACGTATCAAAACGTATCAAAAAGGAATCCTTTATTCGGATGAGACAATTCATGTAGGAGTTCAAAGCAGCGTCTGAGGTCCCTCAGGCATACAGGGATACATAAAGGAGTTTAGAACCCCTCACACTCGATGTGTATTTAGAGAAACAAAAGCCACTATGTTAATTCCTCCCCACCCCTTTTGTAAGGAATGATCTTTTTCACAGTTTCCCAGGGCATACCTAATTTTCCCCCACCCCGTTTTTAGAACAAACTTTTTCCAGAGATTCCCTGGATACATCTCACTGTGGAATTTTTATGATCTTCTCATCTCCTGGCTGTGCCTCTCGGAGGTGATAGGTTCTGGCCATCTGGCTTTTCTCCCTCCATTGTATCATGTGTGGGTTATACAAATTCGATATAAGGTTAAATATATTCAGGTTACATCAAGAAAGGATTTATTTATCAGCCTCCCCCCCCTTTTCTTCTTCCACTGAAGAAATGACAAATACATGGATCTGACCTCCTGCCCTCCTTAAAAAACAGATAGGTCTACCTGGAAAAATAAAAAATCATGCATTACATTTGCATTTCAGGATGGTTCAACAGGATATTTTTGGTGGAACTTACGTAGTAATATGGGTGCTTTTATGTGGCGTTTGGCTACCCACTCATTTTCTGAAGAAGGAAGGTGTTTCCATGCTACTAAATATTGTGTGGATCCACGGTGGGTGCGTGAATCAAGGATATCTTTAATTTCAAAATGTTGTTCCTCATGTACCATGATCAGGGTTGGAGGTATGGGAAGGGGGGGGGGGTCTGAGGCTTGAAGTGATCTCCGGTTTGAGCAAGCTACAGTGAAATACTGGATGAATCTGCCTAAGTGTTTTTGGAAGTTGAAGCTCTACCGTCACAGGGTTAATAATTCTGGAGGTGGGGAATAGGCCAATGAATTTTGGTCCTAATTTCTTAATGATTGTAAGAATTTTGTGGACAAATATACATGGTCCCCAATCTTGAAAGGTTTAGGGTCGCAGTGTTTTTTGTCTGCTTATTTATGTACCGTCTCATTCGGGTTGGCCGGTGGCTCCTCGTCCCATTCTTTCTGATTCGATAGGGCTTCCAGCTCCAATTTCCACCCGGGTTTACGATTGCCCCGGGTGAGGGTTACTCCTCTGGTTCTTCCGTCCCAGCTGTCTGTTTTTCCTACACCTATAAAGCACCGGGGCTTTGTGGAATTTTCGTAGGCAGCTTCGCTATCTTTGATGGGGTACACCGAGTCAGTATTTGGCTGGGTAACTGTCAAGGTTTCTCCCCAGCATTCAGCTTCCCCTTGGTCCTTGCTGTACTCAGCCATTTTCCTTTCTTGCAGGGTCCCCTCGGTAGAGTGAAGGTTTTTTTTTTTTAATTTCCTCTCCAGGCTGACCTCTATTGGTGATACTGCTTTATGTCAGGCTACAGAATTTTTCCCATTCACTAGAATGAACTTCTGAAAACATATCAAAACGTATCAAAAAGGAATCCTTTATTGAGATGAGACATTCATGTAGGAGTTCAAAGCAGCGTCTGAGGTCCCTCAGGCATACAGGGATACATAAGGGAGTTTAGAACCCCTCTCCTTATCTCGATGTTTATTTAGAGAAACAAAAGCCAGTATGTTAATTCCACTCCCACCCCTTCTGTAGGAACGATCTTTCTCACAGTTTCCCAGGACATATCTAATCCCCACCCCACCCCGTTTTTAGAACAAACTTTTTCCAGAGATTCCCTGGATACATCTCACTGTGGAATTTTTATGATCTTCTCATCTCCTGGCTGTGCCTCTCGGAGGTGATAGGATCTGGCCATCTGGCTTTCTCCCTCCATTGTATCATGTGTGGGTTATACAAATTCGATATAAGGTTAAATATATTCAGGTTACATCAAGAAAGGATTTCTTTATCAGCCTCCTCCCACTTTTCTTCTTCCACTGAAGAAATGACAGATACACGGATCTGACACTACAAAGTTAGCTAAGGACCCTGTCCCCTGGGAGTCGGACAACCAATGGGATACATTTCTTACACAGGAACAGGAAACACTAAAGGCAGGCCCAACAAAGGTTATAAAACCCAGGCACTCTCAGCAACTCAGCCCTTCTTGACCTTCTCTTCTCACCTTTTTATTGATCTCTTCTTTTCACTGTGGAGCTCCAGGCCCTGTGGTCCTGTCCACCATTAAACCTTCCAAGCAGCCTCCCCTTTTCCAGTGTCTTTTTCTCCACTTGGAACTGAACCCAGAAGGATATTTCTGTCAACAAAAGGAAGGGAAGGAAGAAAGTAAGTAAGTAAGTAAGTAAGTAAGTAAGTAAGTAAGTAAGTAAATGTTGGAAGAAATATCCTTCTTGGTTTAGTTCCAAGTGGGGAGAATGACACTGGAAACATGCAGGCTGTTTGGAAAGATGGTTTAATGGTGGACAGGATGACATGGCTCCAAAGTGAAAAGGACAATCACATGCTTCAAGATGTTGGGTGAAGGAAAAGAAGGATTGATATGCTGAGAGACCCTTAGTTATATACCTTCTGTTGGGCCCCACCTTCGTGTTTTCTGTTCTTGTGTAAGAAATGTATCAGATTGGCTGTCAGACTCCTAGGGGAGGGGGTCTTAGCTAACTTTGAAGGCTTTGTCTGGACCCCATGGCTTCACCTGAGTGCTGGCTAATGCAATCTCCCCAGGCCAGGTGGTAAGATGGGTAGAGGCCTTTGTTATGTAGAATTCTTTGGCCCAGGCCTTAATGGCCCACCCATTAGCAAAGGTTGCGGGGGTAAGTTTCTGCCTCTCTGAGTTTCTACTTCCCTTTTAGGGGAAATATTCTGCCTTTTTAATATTTCCTAGAATATTTTCTAGGAGAGAGACGGGTGCTGATTTCCTACGAAAGAAGAAAGAAAGGAAGGAAGGAAGGAAGGAAGGAAGGAAGGAAGGAAGGAAGGAAGGAAGGAAGGAAAGGAAGAAAGAGGGAAGAGAAAGTGAATGACATATGGAGTGAGGGAGAGAGCGAGCGAGCAGAAGGAGACGAAGGAAGGACCACAAACCCTGGTACTAGATGCATCAATCCAGGGCTGGAAGGGACCTCAGAGGTAATCTATTCCAACCCCATCTCCAGTAGGAGACGTGGGTTATTTTTGTGCCTCACCTAGTCACATGACCACCAAGCCACGCCCATCAAGTCACATGACCCCCAAGTCACACCCACCCAGTCACATGAACAAGCCACGCTCACAGAACCGGTTGTTTAAAAAATTGAATCCTCTCCCGCAACTCTTGGGAGACCTGAAAGAAAAGTATAGCATAGATTGTCATGGATGAAAGCTATTCCTGTGCTCGGTGGAAGCCAAATACGACTTGATGGCACCAAAGGAAGGACAGAATCCATGAAAGCCTCTTACAAACGCTGTAGGGTAGAGATTAGGTCCTGAAAGGACCTAATGGTAAAAACTGCAACGACGACACTATTAAGGCCAACCTCTTTAACACATTCTTTGGCTCAGTATTTGTAAACAGCAATGGATCATGCCCAGTATTTCCTAGTCGAACCACAGAAAAATACAATGATCTAACACATATCAATTTTACAGATGACAATGTTGAAAAAGCACTACGCAATCTAAAACCATCTCTATCTATTGGACCGGATGGAATATGTGCATACTTCTTTAAAAAGCTATCCACTGCCATAGCCAAACCTCTAAGCATAATCTTTGAAAAATCTTTCAGGACCAACTCCTTGGCAAAACTATGGTCACAAGCCATGGTCATCCCCATCTTCAAAAAGGGAGACCCCAGCCTAGTTGAAAATTACAGACCAATCTCTTTATGCTGCGTCACCTGTAAAGTTATGGAATTAATTATTAACCAATCCATTATCCTTCACTTAGAGACAAACAACCTACTCTCTAATAAACAATTTGGTTTCAGGAAAAAACTATCCTGTATTCTGCAACTCTTACACTGCAAAAACATATGGACTATACAACTCGATCAGGGCAAAGCAATAGACTTCTGTAAAGCCTTTGATTCAGTGGTACACGACAAACTACTCCTAAAACTAAAATCTTATGGTATCTCTAGACACCTGCATAACTGCACAGAAGCATTTCTGTCAAACAGACAACAAATGGTCAAAATTGGGAGTGTCCTATCAAATTCTGTACTTGTCAATAGTGGTATCTCCCAAGGCAGTGGTTCTAGGACCAACACTTTTCATACTCTACATAAATGACCTCTGTGATCATATCAAGAGCAACTGCACTCTCTTCGCTGATGATGTAAAGCTATTCAACACTACAGACAATACTGCTACCCTTCAAAAAGACCTTGACTATGTATCAGAATGGTCAAAGAAATGGCAACTTCAAATCTCAACAAATAAATGCTCTGTCTTACATATTGGCAAAAAAAATCAGAAAATAAAATACAGGCTGAATAGTCATCTTGTTGATGATCCAAACTCTGTCAAGGATCTTAAAGTACTCATCTCAAATTACCTAATTGCTAGAGCCCACTGTAACTACATAGCCAAAAAGGGGTTAAGAGTTGTTAACCTAATCCTACGTAGCTATTTCTCTGGTAATATTACACTAATAACTAGAGAATACAAAACATTTGCTAGACCAATACTTGAATACAGCTCATCAGTCTGGAACCCACATTACGTATCTGATATTAACACAGTTGAGAAAGTCCAGAAATATTTCACAAGAACAGTTCTCCACTCCTCTACTTGTTGCAGAATTCCTTATGCCACCAGACTCGAAATTCTAGACCTAGAAAATCTAGAACTATGCTGCCTTCAGTCCGATCTAAGTATAGTATATAAAATCAAACATTGCAATGTCCTACCTGTCAATGAATACTTCAGCTTCAACCATAACAACACAAGAGCAAACAATAGATACAAACTCAAGGGTAATCGCACCAAACTTGACTGCAGGAAATACGACTTCAGCAACAGAGTGGTCAATGTCTGGAATATTCTACCTGACTGTGGTTTCTTCCCCAAACCCAAAAACTATGCTGCCTTCAGTCCGATCTAAGTATAGTATATAAAATCAAACATTGCAATGTCCTACCTGTTGACATTGGAGTGTCTTCTATTGATCTCACCCCTTTCCTAAATGGTCTGTAGGGGGCGTGCATAAATGCACCAATGTGTCCACCGTACCTGTCCTATTGTTTCTTTTATTTTTTATTTTTCTTATATGTTATCCATGTATTCATAACAATGTTTTTACTTATACCTAATATCTTGTAAGCAATTGACAAAAATAAATAAAATAAATAAATAAATAAAAAAATAGGACGAGGGAGATTTTCAACCACATGTCGCTAGATGGCGCTTTACAAAGAAGCAACACTCGCGCCTGGAAAGCAGAGAATAAGAACACAGCAGAGGCATCGCTAGTATTGACATTACACCGGAAGGGAGAGAGGCCGAGCTGGAACGAATTGAAACGATAGAGTATTAGATTGCTAGAGAGGATGTGGAGGAGGAGGACAGAGGAAGTTCCTCTTCCGGCTCAGCCACGGGAGGATAATGGCGTCGGCAGAGCCTCTTGTGATGCTTGGAGGGTCGAAGCGGCTCCTGGGAGGTGAGTGGAGGGCAGGTCGGAGGAGAAGCCGGGAGCAAGTCGGGCCCTTTGGGATCCTCCACGGCCTGGAAGCAGCGAAGGGACAGGAATGAAACATGCGGGCTGCTGCAGCAAAGTCTTTCTCTCCCCAAACGTTTTTATCCTTTTGCTGCACGATTTAAAACTGCAGCCGAGATTTTTCTGATCTTATACTTGTTGACATTAATTTTTCCTCATTCCTGTACATGACAAAGTGAATACAGAATTTTAGAAAATGTCTGTAATTGTCTTAAAATTTTTTAAAAAACGCTGAAAAACCGTATTGGCATAAATATTCAGATCTTTCACTCAGCAATTACAGCCTCGTGTCTTTTTGGGTATGAGGGGATAAGCTTTTTGCACCTGGATCAGGGGATTTTCTGCCGATCTTCCTTGCAAATCCTCTCAAGATCCCTCAGGTTGGCTGCGACCATCGGTGGAGAGCCATTTTCGGATTCCTCCAGCGATATTCAATAAGGTTCAGGTCAGAGCTCTGGCTGGGCCCCTCTAGGACATTCACAGAGTTGTCCCTAAGCCACTGCTATGCTGTCTTGGGTGTCCTGAGCACTGTGGAACAGGTTTTCATTGAGGATATCCCTGTGCTTTGCTCCATTCAGCTTTCCCTCAACCCTGACCAATCTCCCAGGCCCTGCAGCTGAGAAACACACCCACAGCGTGATGCTGCCACCACCATGCTTTGCTGTTGGGATGACATTGGGCAGGTGATGAGCAGTGCCTGGGTTTCTCCACACGTAACATTTAGAAGTGACAGGTTAATTTCATCAGACCGGAGAATCTTGTTCCTCACAGAGTTCTTCAGGTGCTTTTTTGCAAACTCCAAGCAGGCTTCCATGCGTTGTGCACTGAGGAGAGGCTTCTGTGTAGTCACTCTGCCATAATGCTCAGAAGGGTGGAGGGCTGCAATGATGGTTGTCCTTCTGGAACTCTGTCCCATCTCCACACAGGATCTCTGAGGCTCAGTCAGAGTGACCATCTTAGGCCCTTCTACCTCAATTGCTCAGTTTGACCGGGCGACCAGCTCTTGGAAAAGTCCTGGTTGTGCCAAACATTTTTCATTGGAGAATTATGGAGGCCACTTGTCCCTTAGGAACCTTCGGTGGAGCAGAAATTTTACTGGAGCCTTCCCCAGACCTGTGCCTTGCAATAATGCTGTCTCTGAACTCTGCAGGCAGTTCCTTTAACCTCACAGCTACTGTTCTGCTACAGTATGCATTGTCAGCTATGAGGCCTTCTGTGGAGAGGGGAATTTACAAATCATGTTCAATCAAGTTAATTTACCCCAGGTAGACTCCAATCAAGGTGTGGAACCATGTCATCAACAATCAAGGGAAATGGGAGGCACCTGAACTAAATTTCAAGTGCTGTTGCAAAGGGTCTGAATATTTATGCCAATGTGATATTTCAGTTTTTTTTCTTTTTACTAAATTTACAGACTATGTAGATTAAGGAGGGGGAAAATGAAGTTAAACAACTGTAGAATCAAGCTGCAGCATAACAAAATTGATAACTGTAAAGAGGGCCTGAATACTTTCTGAATGCACTGTATTGAGAAAGATAAACACATTTCAGGTTAAGTGAAAGGTTAGGCTTGGGATGTCTTGCCCAAAATGCCTGCAGAGCATTTTGAGGAAGGGAGACTGATGTGCACAAGAGGCAGGTTGGTTGAGCTCCAAAGAGGCTTCAGTTGTTGGTATAAAATGCCCTGTGGAGAGTTTTTAATTTATATTCTATTGACCCAGTCCTGCTTCCTCTAGTTATTCCATTACCATCTTCCCTTTCCAATTTTCAGGTTTTCTCAAAATTCTGTCTATTTAAGGCACAGAATTTCTCTGTGTCTTTCCACCTTCGCTTTCACAGCATTCCCTTTCTGTAAAGCCAACAAGCATGGTATGTAAGTTGACATTGTCATATGACATAATGCTTAACAATTGGGCTGCTTACTAACACAGATGCTAGTCCCAATTGCAGTCAGTCAGTGAGCACTACTTCAATTCGGATGTCACCAGAGTGGCTCAGAAGGTTCAACTGTAACCAATTTGGGATAATTTTCAGGCTAAAACACATGCATTTTCCACATACATACAGATAGGCAATGTATATCTGTATTTCTCTTTGTATGCATGTATTTACATCTGTACAATGTATCCCCAGCATTTCCAGATATAGTTCATGATAAGCCTTTGCACTGCTAAGAATTTGTGAATCACCAAAGTGAAAAGGGGAATTTCATGAGGGAATGCATATTTGAACCTGGACAAAAATGTGTCAAATGAATCATAACTAATGTAAGAGGTTATTCTTTAAAGTGGCATGTTTGCTTATTCATTGTAATGTATACTTTTTTCCTCTTTTTCACATCTTCAGCAACTATTTCATAAAGAATTAAAGTTACATGTTTCTTTGAATCTTACAGACAAAGAGGATGGCAATAAGAGCACTCTGGAAAATTGAGAATAACAAGCAACACTGGGAAAAAAACCAAAGCCAGCAAGAAATCAAAATATTTTCCATTTCCTTCAGAAAACCACAAAATTCTTCCCTTTTCCCAGCAGTTGAGAGACAGCGAGAGAAAATTAAGAGGAGATTTCAACCTAGAAAAAGTAGAGTGTGAGAAACTCAAGAATACGTTACATGAAAGATCAAGGGAGATTGTATTTCATTCAGAAAAAGAGGGGTATCTCTGTAAGTCAGCAGGGAGAAAAAGGTCTATTGGATAGCCACATAGGGCAGACTGTGGTGGAGGCCTGGCCCTGTGAGGAGGAAAACAGGTGGAAATAAAGCACCATTAAACAAATGATCACACATATATATGACCTCAAGAATATCACCAACCTGGTGACACATCAGAGGACTCACACTGGAGAGAAATTATATGATTGTCCTGACTGGCAAAAGTTTAAATCAGAATACCCACCTGATGACACACCAGAGAACTCACACCGTATAAAATGTATTACTGTCCAGATTGAGGCAAAAGTTTCAGTCAGAATTCTGACCTAATGACAAATGAGAGGACTCATTCCCAGGACAAACCGTATGAATGTCCTGAGTGTAGGAAAAGTTTCAGTCGGAATTCCAGCCTCATTATACACCAGAGGATTCACACAGGAGAAAAACCGTATGAATGTCCAGATTGTGGGAAAAGTTTCAGTCGGAATTCCAGCCTCGTTACACACCAGACGACTCACACAGGAGAAAAAATATATGAATGTCCAGAATGTGGGAAATGTTTCAGTCAGAATTCCAACCTGGTGACACACCGGAAGACTCACACAGGAGACAGGCCGTATGAGTGTCCAGATTGTGGGAAAAGTTTCAGTCAGAATTCCAGCCTTGTGAAACACCAGAGGACTCACACAGGAGAGAAACTTTATGAGTGTCTAGAGTGTGGGAAAAGGTTCAGTCATAATTCCAGCCTTGTGACACACCAGAGGACTCACATCGGAGAAAAACCATATGAATGTCCAGAATATGAGAAACGCTTCAGTTATATTTATAGTGTGATAAAACACCAGAAGGCTCACACAGAGGACAAACCGTATAAGTGTCCAGAGTGTGGGAAAGGTTTCACTCATAATTTGAAACTTGTTCAACACCAGAGGACTCACACAGGACAGAAATCATATGAGTGTCCAGAGTGTGGGAAAAGTTTCAGTAGGAATTACAACCTTGTGACACACCAGAGGATTCACACAGGAGACAAACCGTATGAATGTCCAGAATGTGGGAAAAGGTTCAGTGAGAATTCCCAGTTGGTGACCCACCAGAGGATTCACACAGGAGACAAACCCTATAAGTGTCCAGATTGTGGGAAAAGCTTCAGTCAGAATTCCAACCTTGTGACACACCAGAGGATTCACACAGGAGACAAACCGTATCAATGTCCAGATTGTGGGAAATGTTTCCGTCGGAATTCCAGCCTTGCTACACACCAGAGGACTCATACAGGAGAAAAACCGTATGAATGTCCAGATTGTGGGAAAAGTTTCAGTCAGAATTCCAGCCTCATTACACACCAGACGACTCACACAGGAGAAAAAATATATGAATGTCCAGAATGTGGGAAATGTTTCAGTCATAATTCCAACCTTTTGAAACACCAGAGGATTCACACAGGAGACAAACCGTATGAGTGTCCAGATTGTGGGAAAAGTTTTGGTCAGAATTCTAACCTCCTGATGCACCAGAGGATTCACACAGGAGAAAAACCATATGTATGTCCAGATTGTGGGAAATGTTTCAGTCGCAATTTCCAGCTGGTGTCACACCAGAGGACTCACACAGGAGACAAACCGTATGAGTGTACAGATTGTGGGAAAAGTTTCAGTCAGAATTCCAACCTTGTGAAACACCAGACTACTCACACTGGAAACAAGCCATATGAATGTCCAGAATGTGGAAAATGTTTCAGTCAGAATTCCAAATTCCTCCTGATGCACCAGAGTATTCACACAGGATAAAAACCATATCAATGTCCAGATTGTGGCAAATGTTTCAGTCGGAATTTCCAGCTGGTGTCACACCAGAGGACTCACATGAGAGAAACCTTATGAGTGTCCACGTTGTGGGAAAAGTTTCAGTCAGAATTCCAGCCTTACGCAACACCAGAAGACTCACACAGGAGAGAAACCTTTTGAATGTCCAGAGTGTAGGAAAGATTCAGTGATAATTCCAACCTTGTGAAGCACCAGAGGACTCACACAGGAGACAAGCCATATGAGTGTCCAGAATGTGGGAAAAGTTTCAATCAGAATTCCAGCCTTCTTCAACATCAGAAGGCTCACACAGGAGACAAGCTGCATGAATGCCCAGACTTTGGAAAAAGTTTCAGTCAGAATTCCCACCTGGAGACACACTAGAGGACTCACATAGGAGAGATTTCATATGAGTGCCCAAATTGTGGGAAACATTTCAGTAGGAATTCCCACCTGATGACAAACCCGAGAACTCACATGTACAAATTGTATGAGTGTCCATATTGTGGCAGAAGTTTTAATCAAAATTCCGGACTAATGACACATTCCCAAGACAAATGGTAGAAATGTTGAGATTGTGGGAAAAGTTTCAGTCAAAATTCCAACCTTTTAACATATCAGAGAAACCATATGAGTCCTCAGAGCAACGGTCTTCAAACTTGGCAAGTTTAATACTTGTAGACTTCAACTCCCAGAATTCCTGAGCTAACATGACTGGAAGAGGAATTCTGGGAGTTGAAGTCCAGAAGTCTTAAAGCTGTCAATTTTAAAGACCCCTGGTCCAGAGTGGAAAAAGTTTCAGTCAGAATTCCAGCCTGGTGACACACCAGAGGACTCACAGTCATGATAAAAAGTAATGACATGTTTCTGGTGATCTGCAGAACTTTCTGGATATTTCTTTTTGCACAAATATGGAATTCTTCAAAAAGGCTTTCAGGTGGTCTTTTTATATTGATTATTGAATTCCCAGAATTGGAGTTTCCATCTTCTATCTTGGTGTCCTCCGTATTTTGAGTGCCAGAATTTCCCAACCACCATACACGTACTCCTTGAGATACAAGTGCAACGGGGCCTATCAATTACGCTTTTATGTTGCAATCACAGTTAAACGGGACTGCTTTGCTTCATTACCCCCACCCCCTCTCTCCTCGTAAAGGTATTCAATGAATGTGTGAGTTATTAAGTGGAACAGCTCAGGGTTGGAGGCATAGACAAGGCCCAGGCTTGCATTCCCAAGGCTTCCTCTACCTCAACCCTTTGATCACTCCAGTCCTTTCCCTTTTCCATTGATTCTCCACTGGCTTCTTTCTCCCTCGCCCCTTGCAAGGTCCCCACAGGCTTTTCCCCACTCCCACTGGGTTCGTGCAGTCCTTAGACCTCACTTAGACCCACCCCAGCAGGCTTCACAGTGTCCTCTTCCTTACCTTTTGAAGATCACTGAACCTCATTTTGGGGAAAGAGGGCAGGACGTGCATCCCTGGGCCGCATGACTGAGTTGCGGAAGCAACCGTCATTTTCATTGTTCCTGGAATTCATCCCTGGGCCATGCAGTGGATTTGTGAAAGCAGCTGTCATTTTGCCACCTGCCTGTGGGCCAAAATAAGTGCAGTTTCTGGCTCATTGACCTTCAGGAAAGGGAGAATTAGTCCAAAGCCCTGTGAAAAAGGCAGTGTAAAATTTCTCATGTAGAGGCTGTTCTGTCTTGCAGATGGACCCTATGGAGAAGACCTGTAGGGATATTGAGTTGAAAAAAGGGATTGTGCTTTCGATCACAGCATCTCCAGCTTTATTAGCAACTTCTGCTGGGAACTCATTTTTGTGGAGCTGCCTGCTTCTTTCCCTTTGATGGCTGCTGGGTGAGATCAGCACCATAATGCCGATGTATTTATTGCATCCTCCTTGGTGGTGGTGATTTGAGAAAAAACTACAATTGAAAATGTTTCATTTTTAAAAATGTATTGTGTAAGAACTCTCAATAGCTTTCGATAAGGAAAAAATGGGTATTGTCAGTATTGCTATGAAAATTAGGGCAAGGCAAGATGCTCAGAGTTGCTTCAAACTATGAGATGTACAGTCAATAAGTTTACTAATAAAATTATATGACGATGGGTTGAAGGACCTAGATATGTCTAGGCCAGGGGTCTGCAAAGTTAAACACTCAAAGAGCCATTTGGACGCATTTCCCACAGAAAACACTAGGAGTCACAAAAGCTGGGTGGGTGTGGCTGACTCAATGTCACTCCCACCAAGTCACAAGACCCCCTAGCCATTCCTACCTAGCCATTCATTACGGCAGATAATGGTTGTTAAAAAACACTGGGAACCACAAAACCTTTTTGACAACTCCCTTCCCCCCCACTTGTATTTCTTTATGTCTCTCTCTCCCCCCTCTCTATCTCTGTGTCTATGTCTCTCCCCCTCTCTGTCTGTCTCTTTCCTCCCTCTCTCCTTCCCCCTCTCGCTTTCACTTCCCTCTTTTTATCTCCTCTTCTCTCTCTCCCCCCAGGGAGAAGGGTGGAAGGAACCCTTGAACTGGCGCTGGGTGGTGGGAATCCAGAGGCCAACAAGCACAGGATCAGCACACTGAAGATCAGATGGCCGGCGGGGAGGTGGGGTATCACAACACCGGCAGCTCTGCAGGAAAAGTGCGGGAAAAGCAACTGACATCCAGGAGGCGAGAGCAAGCAGAATGGGGCAGGGTCGCATTGTGTCTCCGCATTGTAATGGGCTCCAGGAAAAGGGGACCCCGCCTCCCCCCATTGTGAAGCACGCTAAATTTCACTGTGCTGCGTAAGGCATGAGAAGTGGCAGCAGCAAATATTCGCGATGAAGACCCACAAAGGCAAGTGCAGGGGTGCTTCGCTTCTGCACTAAGGCTCTGGCCACTGCCACTGTCGCGACAGGGTGACAGCTCTTTCATCCCACTGCCACGAAAGGAACCCGCAACAGAAGGATGAAAGAGACAAATTCGGCTCTGGAGCGACACGTGCCCTGTACCATTCCAGACAATCGGCTGTCCAATCTGCTCTTAAAAACCTCTACTGAGGGAGCACCCACAACTTCTAGAGCAGGGGTTTTATTTCATTGAGGGCCGCATCAGGGTTGTTTGACCTCGGAGAGCCATGGGGTGGCGGGCAGTGGATATGGCCATAGTGGATGTGACATGAGACCACACCTCCACACACATGGTTTTATACACTTATAAAAATAGAGAGCCGTATATTTCTCTTGACTGTGTTTTTGAATACTTGATCTGAATCAAGAATGGTCTCCTGGCGCACTCCGGAGGTCCTGTTTTGGGCCTGGAAGGCCGCCTGCAGCCCTCAGGAGGGTTTTAAGAAGACACTGGACAGTCACTTGTCTGAAATGATATAAGGTTTCCTGCTCTAGCAGGGGATTGGATTAGATGACCTCAAAGATCCTTTCCAATTCTGCAATACTACTGTATATTCTAGTAGTTATTTTTCTGCTTCTAAGCCATGGAGGGGACCAAACAGCCTGACTTGTTCCCCCCCTCTCCTCGGACCTATTCTTTTTTTTTTAAACAAATTTTATTAGTTTTTACAAAGCAATACACAAACAAACAAAGCATAGAATATAATAACATAAAAGATCTTTTCTGAAAAAACCAATAGAACATCTTATTTAGAAACAGAATAATTCCAAATTATCACATTTCCATACAAACACAATTTAATATATATATTTACATTATCTATTCAACTTCATATCTTATCCCAACTTCTCTTTATTTCTCCCTTTCATTCTATTTTTCAAATTTTATTTCTTGTTAATAAAATTGTTATTGCTTTTCAAGGACAATACACAAACACAACATAAAAACATAAAACATCTTTTCTGAAAGTTGCTTGGTCCCGGGTTAAAACTCTTCGTACAGACACAAATTCAAAAATCATATTCATTTTATATACCATTCCATATCTTATTACTATTTTCAATTTTCTATATAGCTTCGCCCCTCTTAACTTTCTTAGTTTTATTTTGTTTATCTCATCTCAGTTCAAATCATAATACTTATCATTCTTTGTCTGTTCTATTTCCAGCTATCCATTCATCTTTTTAAACAAAACTTCTCCTGTACACTGATTGGAGTATGACGCCTTTAACTCTTTCCCCTAACTTAATAATACTTGATATAACACATAACTTGTATTGGGATTCTGTTTAGTACATTCTAAAGTTACACAATGTATTTTATAAGGAAAAACAACAACAACAAAGGAACAAATTTATAGGTATATAATGTAGTTAAGACCACTATCAATGCCATTAAAAAACTAATCATAGATATTAATACTCATTTATATCATAAGCATTTTATTCTAAATACACATATAAAAACACAATCTTATGTACCTTTACAGAATCCCTTTTTCAATTAAATTTACCCATTGTCTCTAAATGAATTTTGTTTCTTTAAATCTTGCTTCCCACCATTGAGGCTTCTCATCCCTTGCTTATTCTTCTTGCCCTTTTTACCCCTTTGTCTCTCTGCCTCCCTTTTCTTCTGCTTTCCCCCTTTCTGTTGTTTTCTAACCTTGTATCCACCTTTCACCTCATTTTTCTCTTTTTTGGTTGTTTTTTCAAGTCCTAAAGTCCCCTTTTTCTTTTCCTCTTTCTCCTCCTCCCCAAATAGAATCACTTGTTCATCAAAGATGGCTTCTTCTTTATCCCAGTCGTCCTGCTGCGCAGTCAGTTTTTCATAGGTACATACCGCCATTTCTAGAAATTGAAAAAGAGTGCCCAAAGTATCTTTCCCTTCTTGTTCTTCTTTTTTGTATTTTTGATATTCAATTTTTAGTTCATCCACAAGCGATGCCATTGTAAAGAGAAATTTTTTTTCCAAAACCACCCAAGTGCTTTTAATCAAAAATAATTCCCAAGAGTTCCAAAGTCACCAAACAATCCAAATAGGCTATTTCTTTTAAGTACTTTTTTCTTTCTTCCATTTCTCTTTCTGGGGTTGCTGTTTAATCACAAAGTTCCAATTAAGATATATCTTTTAGAAGTCTTATTAATGTTCAGTAGCTCTTTAGAATTCTAGGCAATCTCCTCCTTGTTTTCAAATTCTGCTCCAATTTTTCCCCCCTGTCCCTTCCCACTTACAGCAAAAAAGATTTTTCTTTAAATGTTCAGAAATCCATATCCCTTTAGCATTTAATTACCTCCAATGCGGGTTTTCCGATTTCTCTTAAAGTTCTATCGCTGTCACGTTCGGAAGGAGAGTGAAAAGAAAAAAAGCTTTTCCTTTAACTTCCATTCGCCACTTAGCACAACTCTGTAAACGATGTACCTTTAGTAAATTTTAAGTTCCAGGGTATTTTCACTGTTACTTTGTCCCGGTCAGCAAAGATCACTTTCACTTCTTCACAGCTCCTCCTGCACTTTCTTTTTCCGGCTGAGCTCTTCTATGTGGCGGCCATTGCTGACCGCCGCTCAGCTGCCTTTGGAAAAGGGGGATTAGCCGGCTAGGGAAGAGAGGTGCGATATCTCTCGACCCTGCCAGACCCCCCCTGTCTTCGCCACCTTCTACGGAGGTGGCTTAGCCCCGAAGCCAGATGGCTCGGGGCACTCGGGCGGTGAACACAGGCAGAAACCGCGTACAGTCGTGGATTCCTGCCTGCTCCGAAGCGCTGCAGGCCGGAACTACCTCCTCGGACCTATTCTTAAGTCACCTTCCAGCTCCCCCTTTCACCCAGGGAAGAGCAGGAGAGATTAGCTGTGAAGATTAGCTGCATGCTGAGCCCTAAAAGTTCATAAAGTTATTACAGAATTACACATTAAAAGTTGGGCCGGACCAAGTTTCCAAGCAGGGGACCCTATTTGATTCCGGACCATTGGCTGTCCAATCTGCTCTTCAAAACCTCCACTGAGGGAGCACCCACAGAGGCAAGCCATTCCACGGGTGGGTTCCTTTATTGTGAATAAGCAAGCAAAAGGTTTATTTCAATGGGCCTTTCGGATTTCTTTGTAAGGGAGCTAATCCACAAACGGGCTCGCTGGAGACTTTGGCATTGGTCGGCCTCGGCCTAGTGGCCCCCTCCCCTTATTGGCTTCAGAGAAGGGGTTAAAGGCTTTTGCGCCCAGAGAGGAGGCAGGAAAGGGGGAAAAGTGGGGTGGGAGCCAATCCCGCCCCCTCCTTGCCCTCCTTCCTGGTCTCCCGACATCTCTTACATCAAGTCCTGCAGAGCAGGGGTCCTCAACCACCGGGCTGCGGACCGGTACCGGGCCGCAAAGAAAAAAAAATTTAAAAAATGGTGGCTTTCTTCGCCTTCAGTGAATGCTGCTGGGATCGGGGATCAAGGACACAAATGAAAGAAGGGGAGGGAGGAAGCAACCGAAGCCTGTCCTGCTCTCTGGCTCAGCAGCTTCGGTTTCCTCCCGCCTCGTTCCTCTCTCAGTTGCTCTCTCGCTGCTCCACCAGCCCAGGAAGAAACTGCTTCAAAGAAGCCGGGGGGGGTGGCTTTTCCTGTCGCCGCAGCGCCTCCGACCCCCCCCGCCCGCCCGCGTGCGGTTTACCCCCACCCCGCCCGTGCGCGGTTCAATCCACAGTGCTCCGTTCTGCCTGCCTGCCTGCCTTCTTCGTTTCTGGTGAGAATAATAACTATTCGCCTCTTTTTATCAGCCGAAGCTGCCCCGAAACGAAGAAGGCAGGCAGGCAGGCAGAACGGAGCACTGTGGATTGAACCTCACGCGGGCGGGCGGGGTGGGGGTAAACGGGCGCTTCGGAGGTGCTGCGGCGACAGGAAAAGCCACCTCCCCTCCGGCTTCTTTGAAGCAGTTTCTTCCTGGGCTGGTGGAGCAGCGAGAGAGCGACTGAGAGAGGAACGAGGCAGACACCTGAGGGAGGGAGGGAGACACCTGAGGGATGGGGCTGAGGGAGGCAGGGCCGAGGCGCTCCCTGAACTTGGTGGTTTGCTGGCAGACGTTTTATTACCTGACTAGGTAACAACATCAGATGTTACCTAGTCAGGTAATGAAATGTCCTCAAGCAAACCACCAAACTCGGATTCTTGCCCACCCCCCCACCCCCCCGGTCCTTGAAAAAGTGTTTGTGCTTGAAACTTGTCCCTGGTACAAAAAAGGTTGGGGACCACTGCTGCAGAGATTCCCTCATGGGAAGAGGCACTCAAGGGGCGCCAGGTGGGCAAGGCCGCTGCCAGAGTGGGAGCAGACCAGGAGGGGGGAGGAAGAGGAGGGGAATCCCCAGGTGCTGGAAGGGAGGAGGGATTCCTGGGGGGAGGGAAGGAGAGCGAGGTGGGGTTTCCCCAGTTGTGCCCCCTCCCCTTCCGAGTCCCCGCCTTTCCTCGCAAGGTTTTCTGCTCCGTGAGAACCGCTGCGCCGCCGCTTCTCCTCCTCGGTTGCGCGAACGGCTCCCCGAACCCCTTAAAATCCTCCCTCCAAGCCCCCCCCCTCCTTCCCCGCAGCCCAACATTTGGTGCAGCCCGGCTCCCAGGGTGAGGCCGCCTGGTGTTGGGCAACACCGTTCCCACGTTCCCCTGTGGCTGCTGGGGAGGATCCGCCTCCCAAGGGCTGGAGGGGAGGAAGAGGATCTGGGTTCAGAGGGATCGTGGCTGGGCGTGAACCCTGCTAGGAGGAGGCCGGTGGCATCTTGAGGGTTACGGAGACCAGAGAGGCATCCAACTGAGCTTCCTTGGAGATGCAGCACCTGAATCTGCCTCTCTTACCTGCCCAGATTCCCTTTCTGATGCATCCCTGTTTCTCTCTGCCCACGTGACTGAACAGCCCTGTCGGCAAAGGTTTTCAATTTAAATTTCAGTTCTTTTACAGATTGTATAATCTAATAACTGCCTTTGAGCATTTTGGGGAAGAGAGACTGGTATGTAGAAGAGGGAGATTGGTTGAGCTCCAGAGAGGCCTCAGTTGTTGGAATAAAATGTCCTTTGGACGGTTTTTGTTTATATTCTGTTGAGCCAATGCTGCTTCCCTCTAGTTATTCAGTTACAAACTTCCTTTTCCAATTTGCAGTTTTTCTTCATGGCTATTATAAGATAAAGAATTGCTTTTGAGTCTCTCCACTTTCACTTTCGTAACTTCTTCTATCTGTAAAGATTTCTGAAAGTATTTTAATATAATGTAAACCTTGGAGCACTTCAGAACTTACTAACTTCAACCTGGTGCATGGATGATGGTATTTCGACTGGGCTTTTTTAAAGGGGTGTAGAGGTAAATTTTCCCCAAGTGCTTTGAAAGGATAAATCACTGTCTAGATCAGGGATTCCCAAGCCCTGGTCACTAAATGAAGTGGTGTAAATCAAAGACTACCTGCATAGAATTGGATATGAAAGGATGGATGGCCTCTCCTAGAGATTTCATGTAGATGTTAAATCATGTTGCTTACTGAGGGAAATCCGGGCAGTTCCAGCTGCAAGAATGCAGAGGGAAAAATAATATCTCCTATCTAGATGAGGTTGGAAGCAATGTGGGCGGGCACATCAAGGTTCTGTCCTGTATTTCATTCAATGGGATGAAGCTGGCAATTGTTTAAAGGTGCACACACAAACAAGACCTTCATCAACTTTTATGATGCAGCACCTGCCTAATCTGGTGAAGGTGAGTAGGGGAAAGCATCACTCTTCAAGCTTCCCTCAGTTGCAAATATAGTTTTGGGGAGTTATCCTGCACCCCCAAGAGAAAGAACTGGCTGGAATAGTCTTCACTGATCCTCAAGGGAGGTGCGCTTTGTCCCTTCTGATGAAGCATTGTGTTCTCCCCACGCCCAGGGGTGCTTTGCTTGGTTGCAAAAGAGGCTCCTGGCTCAGTTGGAATGACAATGAGGGCATCCCTACTAGACCCCAAAGGACAGACTAGGGCTAGAGCCTTCCATTCAACAGCTTCACTGTTACAGCTTCAATCATTTGCCAAGGCAGGTTTTGAAGACTTATCCTGCATGTCCCCAGATGTCAAAGTGGCTGGAACAATCTTCACCAGCCCCCATGGGAGGATCACTTTCAGGTTGCGTATTATACCTCGTTCCCCTCCTAGGACACTTTCCTTTCCCTTAATTCGAGCAAGAGGGAAAATGAGCGTGCGCTCTTGGGAGACCTGAAAGAAATGATATAGGATAATTGTCATGGACGAAAGCTATTCCTGTGCTCGGTGGGAGTCGAATAAGATTCGATAGCACCGAAAGAAGGACGGAACCCATGAAAGCCTCTTGCGAACACGGCAGGGTGAGAGATACGACGAGGATGAATTTCAACCTTATGGCGCTTTACAAAGAAGCAACACTCGCGCCTGGAAAGCAGAGAATAAGAGTACAGCAGCGGCATCGCTAATATTGACATTACACCGGAAGGGAGAGAGGCCGATCTGGAACGAATTGAAACGATAGAGTATTAGATTGCTAGAGAGGATGTGGAGGAGGAGGACAGAGGAAGTTCCTCTTCCGGCTCAGCCACGGGAGGTTGATGGCGTCGGCGGAGCCTCTTGTGCTGCTTGGAGGGTCGAAGCGGCTCCTGGAAGGTGAGTGGAGGGCAGGTCGGAGGAGAAGCCGGGAGCAAGTCGGGCCCTTTGGGTTCCTCCACGGCCTGGAAGCAGCGAAGGGGAGGAGTGAAACATGCAGGCTGCTGCTGCTGCTGCTCAGTCTTTCTCTCCCCAAACGTTTTTATCCTTTTGCTGCACGATTTAAAACTGCAGCCCGAGATTTTTCTGCTGGCAGATTTGGGAGATTTAAAGAAATCTTGATTTCTTTAAATCAGCCAGATTTTGCGCTTGTTGACATTTATTTTTTCCTCATTCCTGTACATCACAAAGTGAAAACAAAATTTTAGAAATGTCTGTATAAATTTAGCTGCAGCACAACAAAATTGACAACTGTAAAGGGGGCCTGAATACTTTCTGAATGCACTGTATTGAGAAAGATAAAAACATTTCAGGTTAAGTGAAAGGTTAAGGCTTGGGATGTCTTGCCCAAAATGCCTGCGGAGCATTTTGAGGAAGGGAGACTGATGTGCACAAGAGGCAGGTTGGTTGAGCCAAAGAGGCTTCAGTTGTTGGAATAAAATGCCCTGTGGAGAGTTTTTAATTTATATTCTATCGACCCAGTCCTGCTTCCTCTAGTTATTCCATTCCCATCTTCCCTTTCCAATTTTCAGGTTTTTTCAAAATTCTGTCTATTTAAGGCACAGAATTTCTCTGTGTCTTTCCACCTTCGCTTTCATAGCATTCCCTTTCTGTAAAGCCAACAAGGGATAATTTTCAGGCTAAAAACATGTTGATTCTCCATATATGTATATGTATATATAGTTATAGGCATGTGTATTTGCATTTCTCTCTGTATGCATATATTTACAACTGTACAATGTATCCCCAGCATTTCCAGATATATTTGATGATAAGGCTTTGCACTGCTAAGAATTTGTGAATCACCAAAGTGAAAAAGAGAATTTAATGACTGAATGCATATTTCAACCAAATATGTCAAATGAATCATAACTAATGTAAGAGGTTATACCTTATTGTGGCATGTTTGCTTATTTATTGTTAAAGTGTACTTTTATCTCTTTTTTTTACATCTTCTGCAACCATTTTATGAAGAATTAAAGTTACATTTTTCTTTGAATCTTATAGACAAAGAGGATGGCAATAAAAGCACTCTGGAAAACTGAGAATAACAAGCAACATTGGGGGGGGAAAAGCAAAGCCAGCCAGAAATCAAAATATTTTCCACTTCCTTCAGAAAACCACAAAATGAGTGCCCAAAATGTGGGAAACATTTCAGTAGGAATTCCCACCTGATGACACACCAGAGAACTCACACATTACAAAATGTATTACTGTCCAGATTTGGGCAGACATTTCAGTCAAAATTCTGACCTAATGACACACCAGAGGACTCATTCCCAGGACAAACTGTATGAATGTCCTGAGTGTGGGAAAAGTTTTAGTCATAATTCCAGTCTGTTAACACACCAGAGGACTCACACAGGAGAAAAACCGTATGAATGTCCAGTTTGTGGGAAAAGTTTCAGTCGGAATTCCAGCCTTATTACACACCAGAGGAGTCACACAGGAGAAAAACCATATGAATGTCGAGATTGTGGGAAAAGTTTCAGTCGGAATTCCAGCCTTATTACACACCAGAGAACTCACACAGGAGAAAAACCTTATGAATGTCCAGAATGTGAGAAATGTTTCAGTTATATTTATAATTTGATAACACACCAGAGGACTCACACAGGAGACAAGCCATATGAATGTCCTGAGTGTGGCAAAAGTTTCAGTCACAATTTCAACCTTGTTCAACACCAGAGGACTCACACAGGAGAGAAATTGTATGAGTGTCCAGAGTGTAGGAAATGTTTCAGTCAGAATTCCAACCTTGTGACACACCAGAGGATTCACACAGGATACAAACCGTATGAATGTCCAGAATGTGGAAAATGTTTCAGTCAGAATTCCCAGCTGGTGACCCACCATAGGATTCACACAGGAGACAAACCGTATGAGTGTCTAGATTGTGGGAAAAGTTTCAGTCAGAATTCCAACCTCATGATGCACCAGAGGATTCACACAGGAGAGAAACCGTATGAATGTCCAGATTGTGGGAAATGTTTTAGTCGGAATTTCCAGCTGGTGTCACACCAGAGGACTCACACAGGTGAGAGACCATATGAGTGTCCAGATTGTGGGAAAAGTTTCAGTCAGAATTCCAGTCTTGTGCAACACCAGAAGACTCACACAGGAGAGAAACCGTATGAATGTTCAGATTGTGGGAAAAGTTTCAATCATAATTTCCAGCTGGTGACACACGAGAGGAGTCACACAGGGGAAAAAACATCCGAAAGTCCAGAATGTGGGAAAAGTTTCAATCATAATTTCCAGCTGGTGACACACGAGAGCACTCACACAGGAGAAAAACTGTATGAGTGTGCAGATTGTGGGAAATTTTTCAGTCTTAATTCCCAGCTGGTGACATACCAGGGGACTCACACAGGAGACAAACCGTATGAGTGTCCAGAGTGTGGGAAAAGTTTCAGTCATAATTCCCAGCTGGTTACACACCAGAGGACTCACACAGGAGACAAACCGTATGAGTGTCCAGAATGTGGAAAAAGTTTCAGTGATAATTCCAACCTTGTGAAACACCAGAGGACTCATACAGGAGAGAAACCATATCAGTGTCCAGAGTGTGGGAAAAGTTTCAGTCAGAATTCCCACCTGGTGACACACCTGAGGACTCACACAGGAGAAAAACCATATGAGTGCCCAAAGTGTGGGAAACCTTTCAGTAGGAATTCCCACCTGATGATACACCAGAGAGCTCACATGGTACAAACTGTATGATTGTCCAGTATGTGGCAAAAGTTTCAGTCAGAATTCCAGGCTAATGACACACCAGAGGACTTACTCCCAGGACAAACTATATGAATGTCCTGAGTGTGAGAAAAGCTTCAGTCAGAATCCCAACCTTGTTAAAAACCAGAGGACTCACACAGAAGATAAACTGAATGAGTGTCCATATTGTGGGAAAAGTTTCAGTCAAAATTCCAACTTTGTGATACACCAGAGGACTCACAGCCATGATAAAGGCTAATTACATGTTTCTGATGATCAGCAGAACTTTCTGGATATTTCTTTTTGCAGGAGTATTGAATTCTTCAAAGAGGCTTTCTGGTGCTGTTTTTTTATATTGATTATTGAATTCCCACAATTGGAGTTTCCATTTTCTACCTTGGTGTCCTCCAGATTTTGAGTGCCAGAATTTCCCAACCACCATTCAAGTAGTCCTTTTTTTTTTTTTTTTGCAATAATTTTTTATTTTTACATTTTAAAAAAACTCATTAGGTGAACAATGTGGTTCCAGGTTTTAACATTTCAATACAAACGTGACCATGATTACATACTTAACTTTCATATCCAAATTCATATCATATTATTGCTTATTCAATTTTTCTTCAAATATTCTCATACATTGTTTAACAATATTATCAATATTCAGTTTCTATATTCATTATTATTTTATCCAATTTAATTTTGCATTATAGTTTTTTCATTTTTCTTTAAATATTCTCATGTCTTATTTAACAATATCCCTATTCTTATTCAATTTGTATATTTCACATTTTCACACATTTTCTTACATCCGTCACATTTGCAAATTTTATCACATACAGATGAAACTTGAAAAATTAGAATATCGTGCAAAAGTTCATTTATTTCAGTAATGCAACTTAAAAGATGAAACTAATATATGAGATAGACTCATTACATGCAAAGCAAGATAGTTCAAGCTGTGATTTGTCATAATTGTGATGATTATGGCTTACAGCTCATGAAAACCCCAAATCCACAATCTCAGAAAATTAGAATATTACATGCAATCAATAAAACAAGGATTGTACACAGAATAATATCGGACCTCTGAAAAGTATAAGCATGCATATGTACTCAGTACTTGGTTTGGGCCCCTTTTGCAGAAATTACTGCCTCAACGTGGCGTGACATGGAAGCTATCAGCCTGTGGCACTGCTGAGGTGTTATGGAAGACAAGGATGCTTCAATAGCGGCCTTCAGCTCTTCTGCATTGTTCGGTCTCATGTCTCTCATCTTTCTCTTGGCAATGCCCCATAGATTCTCTATGGGGTTCAGGTTAGGCGAGTTTGCTGGCCAATCAAGCACAGTAATCCCACGGTCATTGAACCAGGTTTTGGTGCTTTTGTGCAGGTGCCAAGTCCTGCTGGAAAATGAAGTCAGCATCCCCATAAAGCTCGTCGGCGGAAGGAAGCATGAAGTGCTCCAAAATGTCCTGGTAGACGGCTGTGTTGACTCTGGACGTAATGAAGCACAGTGGACCAACACCAGCAGATGACATGGCTCCCCAAATCAACACAGACTGTGGAAACTTCACAATGGATTTCAAGCATCTTGCAGTGTGCACCTCTCCATTCTTCCTCCAGACTCTGGGTCCTTGGTTTCCAAATGAGATGCAAAAGTTGCTCTCATCAGAAAACAAGACTTTGGATCACTGAGCAGCAGACCAGTTGTTTTTCTTTAGCCCAGGTAAGATGCTTCTGACGTTTGTTGTTCAGGAGTGGCTTGACAAGAGGATATGACATTTGATGCCCATGTCCAGGATCTGTCTGTGTGTGGTGGCTCTTTATGAACTGACTCCAGCCTCAGTCCGCTCCTACTGAAAGTCCCCAACACTTTTGAATGGCCTTTTCCTGACAATCCTCTCCAGGCTGCAGTCATCTCTGCTGCTTGTGCACCTTTTTCTTCCACACTTTTCCCTTCCTCATAACTTTCTATTCATGTGCTTTGACACAGCACTTTAGGAACATCCAACTTCTTTTGCAATTACTTTTTGAGGCTTTACCTCCTTATGGGGGGTGTCAATGATGATTTTCTGCACAACTGTCAGGTCAGCAGTCATTCCCATGATTGTGATTCCTACTGAACCAGACTGAGAGACCATTTAAAGGCTCAGGAACCCTTTGCAGGAGTTATGGCTTAATTAGCTGATTAGAGTGAGATACTTTGAGCCTAGAATATTGAACCTTTTCACGATATTCTAATTATCTGAGATTGTGGATTTGGGGTTTTCATGAACTTTAAACCATAATCAAGACAAATCATGGCTTGAACTATCTTGCATGTAATGAGTCTATCTCATATATTAGTTTCACCCTTTAAGTTGCATTACTGAAACAAATGAACTTTTGCACGATATTCTAATTTTTTGAGTTTCACCTGTACTATTATTTTTTCATTCAAAAGTTTTCCTCTTTCATTGTCAATTCGAGCTTGCGAACCCTTTGCCTTATGCATTTTCCCCATTTACTCCCTTAATCCCATAAAAACTTATAACAATATAGCCATTTTTAATTAACATTCTATATTAACAACAATAGTCCCTTAACTAGTATAAATTAGGATATGGATATATATATATATATATATATATATATATATATATATATATATATATATATATATATATATATATATATCAGATTCCACATGGTATTCCCTTTATTATATTCTAAGTCATACATTTATTCCAAAAAAATTTACTTAATAAATTTTTCTATTTTAATCTATTCAATAATTTTTAAAGGCTACTAGTAATTTCAAATCTCATACTCCCTTTTTACTTTATTCATCACATTATTAAATATTAATTAATATTCTTTTAATAAATTCTCATTTCCATATCTATTTCAGATTAAATTTAAATCTAGTTTAACAATAATTCTTAGTATAATGTCAATTCTAGTATATTCCATCTTTATGTCTATATTCTTAAATACCACCATACATTTCTATACGGAATCTCTTTTCCTAATCACCTACTACCCATCGTCTCTAAATCCTGACTATATAATTTCTTATCATTTTTGCTTGTTTTCTCTTTTTCTATCATTTTTCGGTCCTTTCCTTCATTTCCCTTCTTTTCCCTATTACTTCCCTTAATTTCCAACTCCAGCTATTTGTTTTGTCCCACTCCCTCTTCTGATCTTTTCAATGCAATTCCCGCTTCCGTTGTTTCCTCTTCCTTTGTTTAACCTTCCAAGCAATTCCCCCTTTATCATATCAAATCTTAATATTTTAATTTTAATTCTTTTATTCTGTCAACATTTGTTGCTCCACTTGTTCTTTAAGGCTGATTTCTTCTTTGCTTAATTCCTCCCCCTCTGGCTCTCTTCGTTCTTTCATTGGCTCCGCCATTTCCAGTTTTTGTAGAATAGTTCCAAGCTTTCTTTCATCATTTCCTTCACGCTTTTCAGTTCTGATCATATTTCCAAAAGTATTTCACTCATTTTGTACATACAAGTAGTCCTTGAGATATAAGTGTAATGGGGCCTATCAATTATGCTTTTATGTTGCAATCACATTAAAAGGAACTGCTTTGCTTCATTACCCCCACCCCCTCTTTGCCTGGTAAAGGTATTCAATGAATGTGTGAGTTATTAAGCGGAACACCTCAGGGTTGGAGGCATAGACAAGGCCCAGGCTTGCATTCCCAAGGCTTCCTCTACCTCAACGCTTTGATCACCCCAGTCCTTTCCCTTTTCCATGGGGTTCCCACTGGCTTCTTCCTCCCCCCACACTCTGCAAGGTCCCCACAGACTTTTCCCCACTCCCACTGGGTTCCTGCAGTCCTTAGACCTCACTCCCACCCCAGCAGGCTTCACAGTCTCCTCTTCCTTACCTTTTGAAGATCACTGAACCTCATTTTGGGGAAAGAGGGCAGGACGTGCATCCCTGGGCCGCATGACTGAGTTGTGGAAGCAACCGTCATTTTCATTGTTCCTGGAATTCATCCCTGGGCAATGCAGTGGATTTGTGGAAGCAGCTGCCATTTTGCCACCTGCCTGTGGGCCAACATAAGTTCGATTTCTGGCTCATTGACCTTCAGGAAAGGGACAAACTACTCTGTTTTGCTATCTTAACACTGTGGAGACTGCCTTAAGGAATTGTGGGCACATTGAAAATGATGGCTGCTTCCAGGAGATCTTCAAAATGGAAGTGTGCGATGGGTGACGGGTATGCTGGGAGTTAGTCCAAAGCTCCGTGAAAAAAAGCAGTGTAAAATTTCTCCTGTAGAGGCTGTTCTGCCTTGCAGTTGAACCCAATGGAGAAGACCTGTAGGAATATTAAGTTGAAAAAAGGGATTGTGCTTTCAATCACAGCATCTCCAGCTTTATTAGCAACTTCTGCTGGGAACTCATTTTTGTGGAAGTGCCTGCTTCTTTCCCTTTGATGGCTGCTGGGTGAGATCAGCACCATAATGCCGATGTATTTGTTGCATCCTCCTTGGAGGTGGTGATTTGAGAAAAAACTACAATTGAAAATGTTTCATTTTTAAAAATGTGTAAGAACTCTCAATAGCTTTCGACAAGGAAAAAATGGGCATTGTCAGTGTTGCTATGAAAATTAGGGCAAGGCAAGATGCTCAGAGTTGCTTCAAGCTATGAGATGTGCAGCCAATAAGTTTACTAATAAAATTATATGATGATGGGTTGAAGGACCTGGATATGTCTAGGCCAGGGGTCTGCAACCTTAAACACTCAAAGAGCCATTTGGACCCATTTCCCACAGAAAACACTAGGAGTCACAAAAGCTGGGTGGGTGTGGCTGACTCAATGTCACTCCCACCAAGTTACAAGACCCCCTAGCTATGCCTACCTAGCCATTCATTAGGGCAGAGAAGAGTTGTTAAAAAACACTGGGAACCACAAAAACTTTTTGACAACTCCCTCCCCCCCCGTATTTCTCTATGTCTCTCTCTCCCCCCTCTCTATCTCTGTGTCTATGTCTCTCTCCCCCTCTCTATCTCTGTGTCTATGTCTCTCCCCCTCTCTGTCTGTCTCTTTCCCTCCCTCTCTCCTTCCCCCTCTCGCTCTCACTTCCCTCTTTTTATCTCCTCTTCTCTCTCTCCCCCCAGGGAGGAGGGTGGAAGGAACCCTTGAACTGGCGCTGGGTGGTGGGAATCCAGAGGCCAACAAGCACAGGATCAGCACACCGAAGATCAGATGGCCGGCGGGGAGGTGGGGCATCACAACACTGGCAGCTCTGCAGGAAAAGTACGGAAAAAGCAACTGACATCCAGGAGGCGAGAGTAAGCAGAATGGGGCAGGGTCGCATTGTGTCTCCGCATTGTAATGGGCTCCAGGAAAAGGGGACCCCGCCTCCCCCCATTGTGAAGCGTGCTAAATTTCACTGTGCTGCGTAAGGCACGAGAAGTGAAATGTTCGTGATGAAGACCCACAAAGGCAAGTGCAGGGGTGCTTCGCTTCTGCACTAAGGCTCTGGCCACTGCCACCGCCGCGACAGGGTGACAGCTCTTTCATCCCACTGCCACGAAAGGAACCCGCAACAGAAGGATGAAAGAGACACATTCAGCTCTGGAGCGACACGCGCCCTGTACCATTCCAGACAATCGGCTGTCCAATCTACTCTTAAAAACCACCACTGAGGGAGCACCCACAACTTCTAGAGCAGGGGTTTTATTTCATTGAGGGCCGCATTAGGGTTGTTTGACCTCGGAGAGCCATGGGGTGGCGGGCGGTGGATATGGCCATGGTGGATGTGACATGAGACCACACCTCCACACACATGGTTTTATACACTTATAAAAAATAGAGAGCGGTATATTTCTCTTGACTGTGTTTTTGAATACTTGATCTGAGTCAGGAATGGTCTCCTGGCGCACTCCGGAGGGCCTGTTTTGGGCCTGGAAGGCCTCCTGCAGCCCTCAGGAGGGTTTTAAGAAGACACTGGACAGTCACTTGTCTGAAATGATATAAGGTCTCCTGCTCTAGCAGGGGATTGGATTAGATGACCTCAAAGATCCTTTCCAATTCTGCAATACTACTGTATATTCTAGTAGTTATTTTTCGGCTTCTAAGCCATGGAGGGAACCAAACAGCCTGACTTGTTCCCACCCTCTCCTCGGACCTATTCTTAAGTCACCTTCCAGCTCCCCCTTTCACCCAGGGAAGAGCAGGAGAGATTAGCTGTGAACATTAGCTGCATGCTGAGCCCTAAAAATTCATGAAGTTATTACAGAATTACACATTAAAAGTTGGGCTGGAGCAAGTTTCCAAGCAGGGGACCCTATTTGATTCCGGACCATTGGCTGTCCAATCTGCTCTTCAAAACTTCTACTGAGGGAGCACCCACAGAGGCAAGGCATTCCATGGATGGGTTCCTTTATTGTGAATAAGCAAGCAAAAGGTTTGTTTCAATGGGCCTTTCGGATTTCTTTTTAAGGGAGCTGATCCACAAACGGGCTCGCTGGAGACTTTGGCATTGGTCGGCCTCGGCCTAGTGGCCCCCTCCCCTTATTGGCTTCAGCGAAGGGTTTAAAGGCTTTTGCGCCTCGAGAGGAGGCAGGAAAGGGGGAAAAGTGGGGTGGGAGCCAATTCCGCCCCCTCCTTGCCCGCCTTCCTGGTCTCCCGACATCTCTTACATCAAGTCCTGCAGAGATTCCCTCGTGGGAAGAGGCGCTCAAGGGGCGCCAGGTGGGCAAGGCCGCTGCCAGAGGGGGAGGGGACCAGGAGGGGGGAGGAAGAGGAGGGGGAATCCCCAGGTGCTGGAAGGGAGGAGAGATTCCTGGGGGGAGGGAAGGAGAGCGAGGTGGGGTTTCCCCAGTTGTGCCCCCTCCCCTTCCGAGTCCCCGCCTTTCCTCGCAAGGTTTTCTGCTCCGTGAGAACCGCTGCGCCGCTGCTTCTCCTCCTCGGTTGCGCGAACGGCTCTCGGATCCCCTTAAAATCCTCCCTCCAAGCCCCCCCCTCCTTCCCCGCAGCCCAACATTTAGTGCAGCCCGGCTCCCAGGGTGAGGACGCCTGGTGTTGGGCACCACCGTTCCCACGTTCCCCTGTGGCTGCTGGGGAGGATCCGCCTCCCAGGGTCTGGAGGGGAGGAAGAGGATCTGGGTTCAGAGGGATCGTAGCTGGGCGGTGGCATCTCGAGGGTTACGGAGACCAGAGGCGTCCAACTGAGCTTCCTTGGAGATGCAGTATTCACAACACACTGAATCTGTAAACCTCAAATAAATAAATAATAAATAATAACCTGCCCAGATTCCCTTCTGACCTGCATCCCTGTTCTCTCTCTGCCCACGTGACTGAACAGCCCTGTCGGCAAAGGTTTCCAATTTAAATTTCAGTTCTTTTACAGATTGTATAATCTAATAACTGCCTTTGAGCATTTTGGGGAAGAGAGACTGGTATGTAGAAGAGGGAGATTGGTTGAGCTCCAGAGAGGCCTCAGTTGTTGGAATAAAATGTCCTTTGGACGGTTTTTGTTTATATTCTGTTGAGCCAGTGCTGCTTCCTCTAGTTATTCCATTACAAACTTCCTTTTCCAATTTACAGTTTTTCTTCATGGCTATTATAAGACAAAGAATTGCTTTTGAGTCTCTCCACTTTCACTTTTGTAACTTCTCCTATCTGTAAAGATTTCTGAAAGTATTTTAATATAATGTAAACCTTGGAGCACTTCAGAACTTACTAACTTCAACCTGGTGCATGGATGATGGTATTTTGACTGGGCTTTTTTAAAGTGGGGGCAGAGAGGTCAATTTTCCCCAAATGCTAAATGATAAATCACTGTCTAGGTCAGGGATCCCCAACCCCTGGTCACTAAATGAAGTGGTGTAAATCAAAGACTACCTGCATAGAATTGGATATGAAAGGATGGATGACCTCTCCTAGAGATTTCATGTAGATGTTCAATCACGTTGCTTTCTGAGGGAAATCCGGGCAGTTCCAGCTGCAAGAACGCAGAGGGGAAAATAATATCTCCCAGAGTTTGGAAGCAATGTGGGTGGGCACTTCAAGGTTTTGTCCTGTATTTCATTCTTTTATCAATGGGATGAAGCTGGCAATTGTTTAAGGCTGCACATACAAACAAGACCTTCATCAACTTTTATGATGCAGCACCTGCCTAATCTTGTGAAGGTGAGTAGGGGAAAGCATCACTCTTCAAGCTTCCCTCAGTTGCAAATATAGTTTTGGGGAATTATCCTGCACCCCCAAGAGGAAGAACTGGCTGGAATAGTCTTCACTGATCCTCAAGGGAGGTGCGCTTTGTCCCTGCCTCATGACGCATTGTGTTCTCCCCACGGATGCTTTGCTTGGCTGCAAAAGAAGCCCCTGGCTCAGTTGGAGTGACAATGAGGGCATCCCTACTTTATGTCGCTTGATGGCGCTCTACAAAGAAGCAACACTCGCGCCTGGAAAGCAGAGAATAAGAGTACAGCAGCGGCATCGCTAATATTGACATTACACCGGAGGGAGAGAGAGACCAAGGGGGAACGAATTGAAACAATAGAGTATTAGATTGCTAGAGAGGATGTGGAGGAGGATGACAGAGGAAGTTCCTCTTCCGGCTCAGCCACGGGAGGTTGATGGCGTTGGGGGAGCCTCTTGTGCTGCTTGGAGGGTCGAAGCGGCTCCTGGGAGGTGAGTGGAGGGCAGGTCGGAGGAGAAGCCGGGAGCAAGTCGGGCCCTTTGGGTTCCTCCACGGCCTGGAAGCAGCGAAGGGAAGGAAACGTGCGGGCTGCTGCTGCTGCTGCTGCTCTTTCTCTCCCCAAACGTTTTTATCCTTTTGCTGCATGATTTAAAACTGCAGCCCGAGATTTTTCTGCTGGCAGATTTGGGACATTTAAAGAAATCTTGATATATATATATATATTCCCGTTTCTTAACCACCCAGCTCCCTCGCCCTTTATCGTCACGTATAAATCCTTGTGGTTTTATTGAGATGTCGCTTTCCTGGCAAGCGAGGAGTTTCAGGGGCAAAAGGGAGGTTTGCATAGGATTTGCTCACCCTTTAATCTGTTAGTCGCTTTAAAAAAAACAGATTGAAGAAAATTGAGCCAATGCACTTCTGAGTCATTTTGCAGACTGAAATACACGTAATTGTTTACATAAATAAATTATCAGGAGTGTATTTCCGTATCAATAGGAACAGACACTCAGTGCATTCAGACGGTATTCAGACCCCCTTTCGCTTCTGTTGATTTTGTTGTGCTGCAGCCTGATTTTACACTTGTTGACATTCATTTTTTTCCTCATTCCTGTACATGACAAAGTGAAAACAGAATTTTAGAAAATGTCTGTAAATTTGTTTATTTTTTTAAAAAAAAACCTGAAAAACCACATTGGCATAAATATTCAGATCCTTCACTCAGCAATTACAGCCTCATGTCTTTTTGGGTATGAGGGGATAAGCTTTTTGCACCTGGATTGGGGGATTTCCTGCCGTTCCTGCTTGCAAATCCTCTCAAGATCAGTCAGGTTGGCTGGCGACCATAGGTGGAGAGCCATTTTCGGGTTCCTCCAGAGATATTCAATAGGGTTCAGGTCAGAGCTCTCGTTGGGCCCTCTAGGACAGGGGTCCCCAACCGGTCCGCGGACCGGTACCGGGCCGCGGAACAAGCCTTACCGGGTCGCTGGTTGCTGGCGCCGCCATCTTTTTGTTAAAAAGCAATTTTTCATCAAAAAGATGGCGGGCTTAAGCTTCGTGAGCTTTTCGGGTAGAAAGCCATTTCCCGGAAAAGCTCACCGAAGTACTAACACATTTTTTTGACGAAAAATCACTTCCGTGACGCCACCGAAGTGATTTTTTCGTCAAAAATGGCGCGCCAGCTGACGCCAGAACCGGACGCGTGCCCAGCTGACGCCGGAACCGGGTCGCGGGCGAAAGGTTGGGGATCCCTGCTCTAGGACATTCGCAGAGTTGTCCCTAAGCCATTGCTATGCTGTCTTGGGTGTCCTGAGCGCTGTGCAACAGGTTTTCATTGAGGATATCCCTGTGCTTTGCTCCATTCAGCTTTCCCTCAACCCTGACCAATCTCCCAGTCCCTGCGGCTAAGAAACACCCCCACAGCGTGATGCTGCCACCACCATGCTTTGCTGTTGGGATTGACATTGGGCAGATGATGAGCAGTGCCTGAGTTTCTCCAGACATAACATGTAAAAGTGACAGGTTGATTTCGTCAGATCAGGGAATCTTGTTCCTCACAGAGTTCTTCCGATGCTTTTTTGCAAACTCCAAGCAGGCTTCCATGTGTTGTGCACTGAGAAGAGGCTTCTGTCTAGAGTCACTGCCATAAAGCCCAGAAGGGTGGAGGGCTGCAATGATGGTTGTCCTTCTGGAACTCTGTCCCATCTCCACACAGGATCTTGGAAGCTCAGTCAGAGAGACTATCATGGGCCCTTCTACCCCAGTTGCTCAGTTTGACCAGAAGACCAGCTCTTGGAAGAGTCCTGGTTGTGCCAAACTTTTTCCATTTGAGAATTATGGAGGCCACTGTGGCCTTAGGAACCATGCCCATTACCCTATGTGAGTCCTCTGGTGTTGCGCAAGGTTGAAATTCTGACGGAAACTTTTCCCACGCTCTGGATATTCATACAGTTTGTCTCCTACGTGAATCCTTTCCTGTGTCACCAGATGGGAATTATGATTGAAATTTTTCCCAGTACTTTCTCTTTGGGGTGCAGGATAACTCCCCAAAACTATGTTTGCAACTGAGGGAAGCTTGAAGAGCGATGCTTTCCCCTACTTACCTTCACAAGATTAGGCACGTGCTGCATCATAACAGTTGATAAAAGTCTTGTTTATATGTGCAGCCTTAAACAATTGCCAGCTTCAACCCATTGAGAAAAGAATGAAATACAGGACAAAACCTTGAAGTGCCCACCCACTTTGGTTCCAAACTCATCTGGATAGGAGATATTATTTTTCTCTCTGCATTCTTGCAGCTGGATCTGCCTGGATTACCCTCAGTAAGCAATGTGGTTTAACATCTATATGAAATCTCTAGGAGAGGCCATCCATCCTATCCAATTATATACAGGTAGTCTTTGATTTACACCACTTCATTTAGTGACCAGGAATTGGGGATCCCTGACCTAGACAGTGATTTATCCTTTCAAAGCACTTGGGGGAAAATGGACCTCTCCCTCCCCCCTTTTAAAAAAGCCCAGTCAAAACACTATCATCCATGCACCAGGCTGTAAGTTCTGAAGTGCTCCAAAGTATATTAAAATACTTTCAGAAATCCTTACAAAAAGGAGAACCTGTGAAAGTGGAGAGACTCAGAGAAATTCTGTGCTTTATATAGCCATGAAATCTGCTACTATAGCCTGTCAATAATTTATAGTTGTATTTTTTTAAAGTTTTTATTTTTTACACAGACATAGACATGACATAAGCATAAAACACAAAACCATCTTTAAGTTACAAATTGGTTGGTACAAATCTCTTGTGCATAATCTCCATAGTCTTATAGTTGTATTCTTTTTATGGAGTCAGTTTCTATATCTGGGTTCTCATAAGGTTATCAAGTGTTAAAAAAAACAATCAGAAAAATGTACGGCTCTCTATTTTTATAACTGTATAAAACCATGTGTGTGGAGGTGTGGTCTCGTGTCACATCCACCATGGCCATGCCCACCACCTAGGCCTTCAATGGAGAAGTGCGTTCCTTTCCACATCATGTCCAATCAATTTTATTTGCCACAGGTAGACTCGAATCAAGGTGCAGAACCATGTCAGCAACAATCAAGGGAAATGGGAGGCACCTGAACTAAATTTCAAGTGCTGTTGCAAGGGGTCTGAATACTTATGCCAATGTGATATTTCAGTTTTTTTCCTTTTGCTATGGGCAAAACTGTACATGAACTCTTGCAGAGAGTTTTAGTATCATTTCATCAGGTAAAAACCCACAATCTCTAAAGTTAGCTCAGAAGGTTCAACCGTAACCATTTTGGGATAATTTTCAGGCTAAAAACACATGGATTTTTTACATACATACAGTTATATCCATGTGAATTTTATTTCTCTTTGTATGCATGTTTACAACTGTAAATATATGCATACAGAGAGAATTGTAAATATATGCATACAGAAAGAAATACAAATACACACGCCTATAACTGTATGTATGAGAAATACAAATACAATGTTTCTCCAGCATTTCCACATATAGTTCATGATAAGCTTTTGCACTGCTAATAATTTTTTAATCACCAAAGTGAAAATGACTGAATGGATATTTGAAACTGGACACAAATGTGTCAAATGAATCCTAACTAATATAAGATTTTATGGCATGTATGCTTATTTATTGTAATGTATACTTTTTCCTGTTTTTACATCTTCAATCATTTTATAAAGGATTAAAGTTACATTTTTCTTTGAATCTTACAGACAAAGAGGATGGCAATAGGAGCACTCTGGAAAACTGAGAATAACAAGCAACATTGGAAAAGAAAGCAAAGCCAGCCAGAAACCAAACTATTTTCCATTTCCTTCAGAAAACCACAAAATTCTTCTCCTTTCTCAACAGTTGAGAGACAAAGGAGAAAATTAAGAGGAGATTTCAAGCAAGAAAAAGTAGACTATGAGAAACTCAAGAATACGTTACATGATAGCTCAAGGGAGAGATTATATTTCATTCAGAAAAAGAGGGGTAACTCTGGAAGTCAGCGGGGAGAAAGGTCTATTGGCTAGGCACATAGGGCAGACAGTGATGCAGGGCTGGCCCTGTGAGGAGGAAAACAGGTGGAATTAAAGCACCAGTAAACAAATGATCACACATGTATTTGACCCCAAGAATATCAGTGTTGGAAAAGCCTCTATTGTGCCTATTGTGGGAAAAGTACAGATTGTAAATCACAAGTGATTATGCATGAGAGGATCCCCATTGTAGAAAAGCCATAGCAATGCGAGAAATGGTTTAGTCTGAACAGCTTTCTTGGGGTTCATTGAAGGACACATATAGGACGGATGGCCTGCAAGTGCTTTCAATGTGGTAAATGCTTTAGCAAGCATAGCAGCATCAGAGGACTCACACCAGGGAGAAACTGTAAGTGCCTGGTTTGAGGGAAAAGTTTCATTCAAAATTCCCACCTCATGAGACACCTGAAGACTCACCCTGGGGAGAAATCCTTTGCATATCCTGACTGTGGAAAGAAATACCACCTGGGGATGCCAGAGAACTCACAGGAGACAAACTGTATGAGTGTCCAGATTGTTGCAAAAGTTTCAGAATTCGGGCCTAATGACACACCAGAGGATGCATTCCCTGAACAAACTCTATGAATGTCTTGAGTGTGGGAAACATTTTAGTTATATTTGCAACCTGTTAAGTCACCAGAGGATTCACATAGGAGAGAAACCGTATGAGTTTCTAGAGTGTGGGGAAGGTTTCAGTCAGAATTCTACCCTTGTGACATACACAGGAGAGAAACCGTATGAATGTTGTCAGAGTGGGAAAAGTTTCAGTCATATTTCCAGTCTGATAAAACACCAGAAGTTTCACACAAGACAAAAACCGTATGGATGTCCAGATTGTGGGAAAAGTTTCAGACGGAATTCCAACCTGGTGATACATCAGATGACTCATACGGGAGAGAATCTGTATGAGTGTCCAGAGCATGGGAAAAGTTTCAGTCAGACTTCCAGCCTCGTGACACACCAGAGGACTCGTACAGAGAAACCGTATGAGTATCCAGAGTGTGCGAAAAGATTCCGTAATAATGCTAACTTGGTGACACACCAGAGTACTCACATAGGGAAGAAACTTTATGAGTGTCCAGAATGTGGGAAAAGGTTCAGTAATAATTCCAGACTGATGACACACCAGAGGACTCACACAGGAGAAAAACCATATGAGTGTCCACAGTGTGGGAAAAGTTTCAGTCAGAATTCCAACCTTGTGACACACCGGAGGACTCACACGGGAGAGAAACCATATGAGTGTCCAGAGTGCGGAAAAAGTTTCAGTAATAATGCCACCCTGGTGATGCACCAGAGGATTCATACAGGAGAAAAACCAAATGAGTGTCCAGAGTGTGGGAAACGTTTTAGTCAGAATTCCAACCTTGTGAAACACCGGAGGACTCACACGGGAGAGAAACCATATGAGTGTCCAGAGTGTGGGAAAAGATTTGGTAATAATGCCAGCCTGGTGATGCACCAGAGGATTCATACAGGAGAAAAACCGTATGAGTGTCCAGAGTGTGGGAAAAGTTTCAGTCAGAATTCCAACCTTGTGACACACCAGAGGACTCACACAGGAGAGAAACCGTATAAGTGTTCAGAGTGTGGGAAAAGATTCAGTAATAATGCCAGCCTGCTGACACACCAGAGGACTCACACAGGAGAAAAACCGAATGAGTGTCCAGAGTGTGGAAAAAGTTTCAGTCAGAATTCCAACCTTGTGATACACCAGAGGATTCACACGGGAGAGAAACCGTATGAGTGTCCAGAGTGTGGGAAAAGATTCAGTAATAATTCCCACCTGGTGACACACCAGAGGACTCACACAGGAGAGAAACCGAATGAGTGTCCAGAGTGTGGGAAAAGTTTCAGTCAGAATTCCAACCTTGTGATACACCAGAGGACTCACACGGGAGAGAAACCATATGAGTGTCCAGAGTGTGGGAAAAGTTTCAGTCAGAATTCCAACCTTGTGACACACCAGAGGACTCACACAGGAGAGAAACCGTATGAGTGTCCAGAATGCGGGAAAAGTTTCAGTCAAATTTCCAGTCTGATAACCCACCAGAGGATTCACACAGGAGAAAAACCGTATGAGTGTCCAGAGTGTGGGAAAAGTTTCAATAAGAATTCCCACCTGGTGACACACCGGAGGACTCACACAGGAGAGAAACCGTATGTGTGTCTAGAATGTGGGAAAAGTTTCAGTCAGAATTCCAGCCTGGTGACACACCAGAGGACTCACTGCCTTGATAAAGGCTAACAACCTATTTCTGGTGATCAGGAGAACTTTCTGGATATTTCCTTTTGCAGAAGTGTAGAATTCTTCAAAAAGGTTTTGGGTGGTTTTTAAAGATTTATTATGGAATTTCTATCTTGTACCTTGGTATCTTCCAGATTTTGAATGCCGGAATATCCCAACCACCATTCAAGTAGTCCTCGAGATATAAGGGTAATGGGGCCTATCAATTATGGTTTTATGTTGCAATCACCATTAAATGGGGCTGCTTTGCTTAACTACCCCCACCCCCTTCTTTCCCTGATGAAGCTGTTCAATGAATGTGTGAGTTATTAAGTGGAATACTGGCTACCTGAGATTTGTAGGCATAGCTCAAGCCCAGGCTTGCATTCCAAAGGCCTCCTCAACCTCAACCCTTTGATCACCTGAGTCCCTTTTCCACAGGGTCCCCACTGGCTTCTTCCTCCTCCCCCCCCCCCTGCAAGATCCCCACAGGCTTTTCCCCACTCCCACTGGGTCCCTGCAATCCTTAGACCTGACTCCCACCCTTGAAGGCCTCACAGCCTCCTCTTCCTTACCTTTTGAAGGTCACTGAACCTCATTTTGGGGAAAGAGGGCAGGACATGCATCCCTGGCATGACTGTATTGTGGAATCAGCCGTCATTTTCAGTGTGCCTGGAATTCATTATGGTGACAGGGATCAAACGTGCCATCAGTCATGAGTCCCTTCATGCCCACAAGACATTTAAGTCCAGCCCACCTTGAATTTCTTTGACTCTTATCTATTTCCAAATTGCTTTGATCATTGTTCAGATTCTTGCAGAGATCTTTAGCTTGCAATAAATCTTTACACCCACTTGAACAGCCTGGATCTTCTGATTTCCCTGGTGCTTGACAGGGAGGGCACTTTCTCTCCCCCCCCTTCCCGCTCCCAGTTCCCTATTCCCCCCATACCAACCCCCAGCAGGCCTGGGAGCAAGCAGCCAAATTGGAGAAAGGCTTGCAACTCTCATCCAAAGAGCCCCTCCCTGGAGAGGAATTCTGAGGGAGGGATCCTCCCCTAGAGTTCCTCTCCTGTTACTCATCCTCATCAAAGCATTTTTTCTGGATATTTTCCCCCCACCCCTGCCCCATGTTTTTTCTGCCCCCATTCTTTGCCCCTCTGTTCTGTGCAGTCCTCCTGTTGCCTTCCCTGTCCCACATTCTTCCCTCAGACCTGGTGGGATGGTAAGTCTGAGCTGGGCTGGATCTTCCCTGCAAATCAGCTGATCAGAGGGTCCCAGGCAGGAGGGACTGAGCCCCAAAGGAATTGCAGGCAACCCATGATTTCTCCATGGATACCTTGGAGAGACAAGTCACTAGAGGAGGAATCTGCAACCTTGGACCCATTTCCCACAGGAAAAAAAAAAAAAACAGGAGCCACGTGGGTCTGTGTGGCCAATTCGACATCATTCCCATCCAGCCACATGACCTCCACAACCACACCTACCCAGGTTTTGTGGCTCCCAATATTATCTTTTAAACAGATAATATTTCTCTCTTTCTTTCATCTCTTTTTCTCTCTCCTCTCTCTTTCTCTTCCTCTCTTCCTCGTCTCTCTTATTTCTTTCTTTTAAAAAAAAAGTATTGTTTTTTTAAGACAAACAAAAAAACAGAACATAAAAACATCAAACCATCTTCCATATATGCACATACAGTGTGTCGGTTGTTTTGTGCTTCCACTTCGTAGTCTTCAATTAGAATTACATTTTATATGTTCTTATATTGTCAATCAAATATTCCTAAATACATTAATATCATTATTAATCAATCATTTGACTATACTATTATTCATGTTTTACGAAATAATCCATATTTTACTGAATTTATTTTATGACAGTTCATATTTTCCTCTCAAATCTATCCTATAATCATTTTGTAGATATAATAAAAAATACAACTTTATATATTCATTATGTTCTAAAAGTCTACATATTTCATTACTGTATTTTATTGTCTAAACATTGATAGAAAAGATCCCAAATTTTATAAAATTGTTTATCTTCTTCTTCTCTGATTTCAAATGTCAATCTACTCATTTCAGCACATTCCATTATGTTCTTAATAACTTCCTCCTGTGTTGGTATTTTCTCATTTTTCCAGTTTTTAGCAAATATGATACTAGCCGCTGTTAATACATTTACAATCAAATATTTCAATTCTTTACTATTTATTTCAGGTAAAATTCCCAATAAAAATATTTCTGGTTTCAAATCTATATGCTTTTTTGTCATTTTTTTCCAACCATGTGTTGATTTTAGTCCAATATTTTTTGGCATCCGCGCACATCCACCACATATGGTAATATGAGCCAGGTATCTGATGACATTTCCAAAATTTTTCAGACTTGTTCTTGAACATTCTTGCTATTGTTGTTGGGGAAAAAATGCCACCTGTAAAATGTCTTATACAAATTTTCTTTATATGCTGTTAACATTGTCATTTTATAATTTTGAGACCACAATTTTTGCCATTTCTCTAAATCAATCCCATATCCAAAATTCTTCCCCCAAGCAATCATTGTTTCTTTAACTTGTTCTTCTTCTAGTTTAATTTCTAATAAATATCCATACAATTTTTAAATCGCTTTTTCATCAGTACCTGTCAAAATCTTATCTAAATCAGTCAATTTTTCATAGAAAACCTTCTGTTTTAGAATCTTTATCATACCTAGAATGTATTTGCACATATGAAAACCAATTAATCTTTATACCTTGTCCCTCTAGTTTTTGCATAGATTTAAGTTCACCCTTTTCATTCAATATTTCACCATATCTAACTGTTTGTTCCTTTTTGTATATTATAGGATAAGAAAATGCTTCAATAGTCGATAGCCAGACCGGAATTTTCAAATAACATTGCCTTTTAGTCTTCTCCCAATTTAACCACAGAGACTCCCGTATATAACGTCTTCTAAAATACCCCTGTGTTTTAGTTCCTTTATACCATAAAAAAGCATGCCACCCCAACAACAGATCATGTCCTTCTAATGTCAACAATCTAGCATTTCTTAATGTTATCCATTCCTTAACCCACATCAAATTTGTAGCTTGGTAGTACAACTCCCAATTAGGCAAACCAAATCCTCCTCTTATTCTAGCATCTTGCAAAAGTTTTAATTTTATTCTTGCTTTCTTACCTTGCCATATATATTTCAACACAATTTTATTTAAATCTTCAAAATAATCTTTTCCAAGCCTAATTGGAATTGTTTGGAACAAACATAAAATTCTGGGTAATATATTCATCTTGATTGTTGATATTCTCCCTGTTAAGCCTGGATTCCCCAACGGGTGTTAAGGAAAACAACTCCCTATTAATGACAGTTGTAAATTTTCCCATTTCACCAAATCTAGCGCTATTTGCTGTTTAAATTTAATATAGTTATTCTCTTTTAGTGTACTACATCTTTCTGTCAAATGTATCCCCAAGTACTTGATCTTATTCGTGACCTGGATTTTTAATACATCCACCAGTTCTTCCTTTTGTCTTGATAACATATTATTTGTCAGAATCTTTGTTTTGTCTTTATTTTCAAACCGACCACCTTCCCATATACCTCTATCTTTTTTATCAATTTTAATGCTGTTTCTAGTGGGTCTTCTAAAATAAAAACCAGATCATCTGCGAATGCTCGCAACTTAAATTCTTCCTTTTTAATTTTCATCCGTTTTATATCATTTTCTTCTCTAATATTTCTATTTAGCGCTTCCAAGGTGAACCCAAACAACAAAGGTGACAGTGGGCACCCTTGTCTTGTTCCTTTTCTTCTTTCCATTGTTTTGCTTCTTAAATGCTTCAGTTAACTCCATCATCGTTATATTGCTTTCTAACATTATTTCAATCTCTTTAGGTATCTGGGGTAGATTAGCATTATGTAAGTACTGTTTAACTCTTTCCTCGTCAATGTTCTCTTGTGTGTATAGTTTCCCATAATAGTCTCGTATAATTTCCTTCTTCTCTTTACTTCCATAGCAAACTTGGCCTTGATCATCTATTAATTGCAATATTTTCCTTGATTCTTTCTCCTTTGTCAGTTTATATGCTAACCATCTACCTGGTTTATTTGTGTCTTCAAAATAGTTTTGCACCTCTGATTTTCTGTGCTAATTCTTTTTCCATTAATCCCATTTTATGTTTAATTATGTCCATTTTTAACTTAATGTCCTTTTTCTGTGGCATTTTCTGTAACTCTTTTTCAAGTCCTTTATACTCATCCTCTAATGTCTTAGAGTCTAGTCTTTTCGTGGTATTTCTTTTCCTTGTATAGTCTATTATCAAGCCTCTGGCATATGCCTTCATTGTATCCCATACATTCTGCATACGTTCTGGGGTGGATTGTGATCTGCCCAAGTACTTGTTTCAATATTTATTTCTTGAATATTAGCTAACAATTCTGTTGACATCCATATCATATCTATTCTGGACCATGATAAATGTCTATTTGAGTAGAAGGTATATTGTTTAGTCTTAGCATTTCTTTCTGTCCATGTATCTTTTAAATTTATATCATCTATCATTTTTAAAAAGGATTTAGGGAGAGTCTTTCTGTTTTGCTTTATTGTTTTCTGTGTTGTATAGTCCAATTTATTGTCTACAATTCCATTAAAGTCTCCCATCATAACTATATTAGCATAGTCCAGTTCAATTATTTTCATATGTAGTTTTCTATAAAATTCTTCTTGATTGTCATTCGGGGCATAGATTGCAATCAGTGTTTTCATATTATTGCCCATTATTTCCACCATTAGTATTCTTCCATCGTCATCGGAATAGATCAATTTCGCTGGGATAATATCTTTAATGTATAAAACCACTCCTCTTTTCTTGCATTGTGTCAAAGAAGTAAATATTTTCCCTAACTTTGGCTGTATCAACAGTTGTTCATGTTGCTTTTTAATATGTACTTGTAGGCAGATTATATCAAATTTTAATTTCTCTAATTTATGGAAAGTTTTCCTTCTTTTAACAGCTGAGTTAAGTCCGTTTATGTTAATTGTAATCAGTTTTTTCTCTTCCATGATTATACTTTATAGGTAGGTTTGCAGCTCTCGTAGATGTTGGTTCACGTTGTTCTTTAACTTCCACCTTTCCGCCTACTGCACCTTCTTTTTCAGTCGCTATTTGGCAGTCCTCTTGGAATTCAATTAGTGACATTTCTTTTTCTGTCTCCTCCTCTTTCCCTCCAAAATATTTTGTGTAAAATAATTCAGCTTTCTCAATTGAGTCAATTCTGTGTCTCTGTTCTTGCCATATGAACATTAAACCTTCTGGAATCAGCCATCTATAATTCACCTCTTTTTTAAGTAGAATTTTAGTCAGGAATCGGTATTCTCTTCTCATCTCTCTCACTCTTCCGGGTATTTGTTTCAGGACCACAATCTCTTTATATTTCAATATTTTCTCTCTTGCCACTTGCAATATTTGCGTTTTAATGGCTTTCTTTGTAAATCTGATGTGAACTTCTCTTGGTAAGCTATTTCTCATTGCATATCTTGTGAAGACTGGAAAAACCTCGTCTATTCCATCCATCATCTTCTCTTTGATTATTTCCAGAGTTTCAGCCAAGATTTCTATCATCTCAGCTAGGTTTTGTCCCTTTTCTTCCTCTGTGTTTTGGAATCTGAGATAAAATTCTGATCTGTCCATCTCCCATCTCAGCATCCCACTTTTATCTTGTTCAACCACAGTTAATCTGCTGTCAATATCTCCAGTCTTCTTATCTCTTTGTTTATCTTCTTCAATTTTTTGGAATATCTCATCATACTTCATCATCATTTGTTGAATGTTCTCCACCTTTTCATCAGTTTTTCCTGTTCTTTGTTCAATGTTCTCTGTTCTCTTTTCAATATTCTCCGGTCATGTTTGTATATTTTGAATTCCTTGCATAATCATCTGCAGGGTCACTTTTTCCTGTTCTTTTTCTTGTTGTAGCATTGTCTGTATTGAATGTTGTCCTCCAGATGATGAAGAGGAAGAAGTAGAAGTTGAGGAACCAGGGGCTGTTAGTTTCCTACTGATTTTGGACAATTCAAAATCTTCAGGTTCTTCTAGACCTTAATCCACTTGTGAAATAACCAATTGTAATTCCAAGTAAAAATAGTAGGAAAAAAGAAACCAAATAGTAGCAACAACAACAACAACAACAATAAATTTCTTCAGGTTAGACCCAGTTGACTTTTTCTATTCTTTATTTTAGATAGAAAAAACTCAAAAATGGAAGAAAAGACCATAAACACACACAAAAAAGAAAAAAATGTTAAATCCTGAAAAGGGCGGAAAAGTAAAAAGTAAAAAACCAAAAAAGAGAAAAGTTCTTCAGGTTCTTCAACACCTTAATCCAATTAAGAGGTCTCAGGTATAAAAGAATGCATAAGAAAAAAAAGAAAGCCACAAAAATAAAAATAAAACAATATGGAAGGTAAATAGAAAAAAATACAAGGGAGGGAGAGAGAAAAAAGAAAAGAGACTACTCCCTTAAAAAGAAACGGAAGGAAATCATTAATATTAAAGTTTTCCCTTTAAAATCAAATGCAAATGTAAAAATTAGACTTCAAAAGACAAAAAGAAAGACAAAAACAAGTTCCAAAAGGCCAAAAATCCAAATAGCTATTACAAAAAGTAAACTAGTAAGGAGGAGGTTTGTTAAAGTAAGAAATAGCCCAGCTTAAAAAATAAAATAAAAAGAGCACACTGCACCTTGTTTGATTATCCAAGGCTTTTGTTAAAGTTTATAACTCTCTTCTCCAGAGTCTTATCACCTTTTTTTCCCCTATAAGCTTCAACACCAGACTCTAGCTATTTATAGAAACCCAGAAGAGCACCTGCAATAATACTCTCCCATGGTCTTCCCTCTAACTTATCAAACAGCAATGTCCTTGAAAAGAAGTCTCAGTTCTTTCTCAGCTTTGTCTGGTCAAGAAAAAGAGATAGAATATTTCCAAACCTCTAGTTGGCAGTGTTACAAAGTTTCTTTTGCTTTCACTTTCCCCCTCCTTTTCCAAACAAGATATAACAAAAATTAATAAAAAAGGGAAAAAGATATTTAAAAAGATGACGACAAGAGAGTCTCTAGCCTAGAATATTATAAAGTCAAAAAGGAGAGAAAGAATAGGTGAAGGAAAAAAAAAACCAGTCCAGTTTCAAAATATAAAATCATGTGTAGAAAATCCAGAAATGAGAAAAAAATAAAAATATTACTTTGATATTCCTGTTTAAAATCGCTGCTTACTCACTTCTGTCAAAACTTTTACAGATTCTTTCTTTTCCTTAAGGTGTTCTTTGAAATCTTAAAGTAAAGAAAAAGTTCTCACCAAACCGGCACACTTTCTCTTTCCGTTCTCTTTTGTTTCGGAGCTGTTCCAACTTCAGCAGCTTTAATGGCTGCCTCTTTGCCGCTGGCAAAAAGAGCTTCTCCTGGATCTACTAGGGACTTTGCGGTATCCCTGGGATCGACAGGATGCGCTTTACATTCACCATCTCTTCGGGATGGTTTAGATTGACCATGATTGGGACCATCCAGGAGCAAAGATATCGGCAGCGATCTCAGACCTCCAAGATCGCATGCCGTATCGTCGCAATGCCAGCTCCGCCCTCCCTGGAGCACACCTTTTCACTCTCTGGTGCTTGGCAGCCCTATTGCCTCTGCTGCCCTCCTCCACGGCCCCAGCCATCGCTGCCCCATTTCCTCAAAGGTGTGGCGCATTTCAAAGGCTGTAGGTCACATCTGGAGATGCCAAAGAGTGTCCCGCTGTGAAAGCCAGCCCAGGCCACTTTGCTCTTTGGCTAGCCAATGGGGGCGCTTCTGCCGAGCCAGCCCCCTCCCCGCTGGGCTTTAGTACTTGGCGCTTAGCCAGGGGAGGGAAGCACTTCACACCGCACCCTTCTTTCTCTTGGCCCCGCCGACTAGGGAGGGCCCCTGCCATTCTCTCCTAGCTCTCTTTGCTGCCGACAACAGCAAATATACCAGGCAGGATCCTGTTGTGACGCAAAGGCAAATGCAGGGGCTCTTCGCTCCTGCTCTAAGGTTCCGTCCATTGACCCCACCGCGACAGGGCAACAGCTCTTTCATCTTTCTGCCGTGACAGGGCCACGGAGCCACAGCAGAAGGGTGAAAGAGCCGCAGGTTGTCGACACCCGCTATAGGATCTCCTGCTTGTGCAAGGGATTGAACCACCTAGGTCCGTGATAGCGAACCTATGGAACACATGCCACAGGTGGCCCGCAGAGGCATTTGTGCGGGCACATGAGCCCCAGCCAAACTTACCTGCAGTGCACATGCATGTGCCTCCTAGATGATTTTCAGCCTGTTGGAGACCGTTTTTGCCCTCCTGGGGGCTCGAGGGAAACCTCTAGAGCTTCGGGAGGCCGAAAAACTGGCCTTTCGGAAATACTGGAAGTGCCAAAATAGGCCCTTTTTCAGTCTCTCAAGTCTCCAGAGGCTTCCCTTGAGCCTCTGGGGAGGGCAAAAATGGTCTCCCCCGGGTTCCAGAGGCCGAAAACGGACACTTCCGGTATTACCGGACAGCCTGCTTTTTGGCCTCCAAGGCTGCAGAGGTTTCCCTCAGCCTCTGGGAGGGCAAGAACAGCCTCAAACATGCCGAAAATCAGCTGGGAGGCACGTGCATGTGTTGAGGTAATTCCCCATTATGAGAATGAGTGCACACACGGAGACGTAGTGAGAGTGGTGAGGTGTCAGCTGGTGCTCCATTCAAAATCCAAGAAAGAAATACTTAGACTCCATTAATTAGAGAAAAGATATCTTTTACTGGAAATCAAGTGGTAGCAACAAAAGAATTCTGAATCTGAGAAAATGGGCATGTAAATCATATATACAAAGTGATGGCAACGTTCCCACCCCCAATAGTTCAATTGGCTCATCCAATTAAAAGTTGTGTATATCATCATGTGGGCATCACCAGGTGGTGATGAGGCCTCTGTCCGTTGACCTTGACATATTTTGATCATGTGTTGCAGCTGCGCATAGCATAGGATAGAAGCCTAAGCAAGAACCTTCCCCCCCAACTTATATAGTTCTGTTTTGTAACACCTTCAGCTCACTACCCATAACTATATCCCCCCTCCTCCCCCCGTTATTTATGACAGCCGAAAGATGTAAAGCAAAGGGCGAAAATCTTGAAGGCTGACATTAGGAATAACACACAACCAGTACACAGATACACTGTATAATAAAATGTAAGTTTTACTTCCAGTAAATGTTTAATCAAAGTCCAACAAACAGTCCAAGTCATACACGGTTATAGCAGTCAGTTTTCAGTCCAGGAATAATCCAATAACAAAGTCCAGAATCAAAAACAGTTCAGTAATAGACTCACATCAATCCAAGAATAACGATGATCAGCAACAGTCAATAGGGAAATGCAGGAACCAAAAACAGCGAACATCAGAACATAGACCAACTAGCAACACTCTCTGGGAAACCAGGTCTTTGGCTCCATTTTATGGCTATTTGAGGAACCCCACCCCAATTACAATTTTAGCATTCCCTTAAAGAGACGGTATTAAAATGTCTATCCTGGTTTATATATTTCCAACCCAACTGTTAGGTGACTTACATTCCTAACATTCTCCCCTTTGGGTAGGACAATATATACAACCTTACAGTTTAAGTCCATAATCCTCATAGCAAGCCTTATGCTTTACAGAGCCTTGGCCTTTTGTAAAATGATCTGCAATGTTATTTTCTGACATACAGTATTCCAGCTTAATCATCTTACTTTGCACACATTGTCTTACATTTAAATATCTTAAATCTGTGTGTTTTGTTCTTGTCTTTACAGCAATATTGGAAGCCATCTGTATTGCTGATTGGTTGTCTTCGTAAACAACAATAGAATCCTACATCAATTCCCATATCAATCAATAGTTGTTTATAACAAACTAAATCTGTACATAATAAAGACAAACATGAGAATTCAGCCTCCATTGTTGATAAACTTAAATGTTTCTGTCGAATAGACCTCCATCCAATCAATACCTTTCCTAATAATACCACAGTACCTGATGTAGATTTACGTGTATTTACGTCTGTAGCAAAACTTGCATCGGCATATGCAGTTAAACTTCCTTCATCCTTAGGCTCCAAATATAATGCATAATGCATCGTTTGTTTCAGATATCTTAACACAGGTTTAGCAGCTTGCCAGTGCCTTTCAGTTGGCTGAGTATTAAATCTAGCTAATTGATTAACACTGTATGCTATATCTGGCCTTGACCAATTACTGAGATAAGATAAGCTACCAATCAAGGACTGATAAATATCTTTATCAAAAACAGGACTTTGTACATCACTGTGGCTAAACTCCTGGCTCATCAGTGTTTTAGCCGGTTTACAAAGTTCCATTTTAAAAATTTTTAGCAACTGGTTGATTTTATCTGCCTGTGATATTTTGTATCCTCCCCTAGTTCTATCTATATTTAAACCAAAATATTGTTTGATTTCTCCTAACTGTTTTATCTTTTTTTTTTAAAAACAAGTTTTATTAATTTCAAAAACAAACAAATCATTACATATTTAAATCTTTTCCTGTCTTTCTACAGAGATTTCCCCAATATTCTCATAAAACACAAACAAACACAAACAAACATATAAAAAATCTTTTAGTAAAGCACCTTGGCCCCAGTTACCTCTCTTTGTATGGGCAATTACGCATTTCACTCTTCACAATTCTATCTTATTTAATCCATCTTAATTAAATCATTATATTTATATCTTTTGCCCATTCATTATCCTCTCTCTCTTCTTATAATAAAAAAAGAATTCTCCTGAAATCACTAATCAGAGTATGATGCCTTTCTATCCTCCCCTAAGTTAGTAAAATTAACATTCAAAATAACAAATACCCAATTTGATTCTGCTTGGTACATTCTATCCACCAAAAATGTTTAAATACATTGTATCCTCCTTTCCTTCAACATTTTGTTACATTTTAAAAATCAATCATTATTAAACACTTCAACATTTTAATTTCTTATTAAATCTTAAACCATTCTAATTTACTATTTCAAATATAAATGTTACAATACCATCTTATGTACCTTGCAGAATCTTTCTTACAGAAGTTTATATTTCATCCTTTGTCCCTAAAAAATTCCTCTTCTCCCATCCAATTTTAAAACTTTGAGGCTTTTCTCCGCCTTTCCCCTTTCTTTCTTCCCCCACCAAATCTTCCTACCCCCTTCTTCTTCTAGCCTCTGCCTTGCTGGGATCCCTTCTCTGTTGTGTTCCCTTTTCTCTTGTTTGCTATCATTATATTTACTTTGCATCATATTTTCTCTTTCTCAAATGTTTTTTAGATCTTAAGTCCTTCATTTTCCTTGCTCTCTTCCTTCCTTCTTTCTTAGATAAGTTTTGGGATTCAATAAAGATGGCATGTCTTCGTCTTTTCTTGTTGTTGTTCTTCTATTTCCATCTGTTTCATTGTTTGTTGATAATTAACCAGCGCCATTTCTAGAAATAGGAGAAAAGCTTTTTCCATACCATCTTTGCAGGCTGCTTTTGTTTGCTCATATTCATCCTCAGTTCCTCAAAGGAAAAGCCATTATAAATCTTTTCTTTTCTTTATTCCTCTTTCTTCTTACACCAACCAAATATTCCAAGAGAAGGTAAAACAATCCCAAAGTCCACAATCCTCAATAAATCCAAGCAAGCCAAAATTCCCCTTCCTCTTCCAGGGGTAGTATCAAACAAAAACAAAAAAAAAAAGAGAGTCCAGATCTATATTTTAAAGCCTTATTAAATTATATTTCTGTCCTCAAATCTTCAAGGCATCTCCTCCAACAAAATCCAAATATATATATTTTCTTTGTCCTCTCCCTTCCGGCTTAATTCCGTCGGGAGGAGAGTAAACTTCCTTTCAGCACCTCAAAATTGCCGCTTTTTTCTCTTGTGGAAAGAATCATCAAAAACCATCTTTTCCAGGAATTAAATTAGATGAATCTCAAAGCCCTGGGTCGACCAAGAAAAACTTTCACTTTTAATAACTTTCTCCTCTTCCTCCTGCGCATACTCTGCCCGGCTGCCGACTTCTTTGTGGCGGCTATTACTGGATTCGCCGCTGCACCCGTCCTGGTAAAAGGGGTTCTGCCGGCCAGGGAGGAGGTCTGCAACACCCCAGACCCTTCCTCCGGATCCCCTTACCTTCAGCTACCCCTGCAGGCAGCCTTGCTCCGCACCGTCCGGGTGGAGCCCCAAAACAACTAGCGCGCAGGGATCGCAACAGCCGCGAATCCCTACTGCTCGCGAAAGCCAACAAACCGAAATCCATTTCTCCTAACTGTTTTATCTTAAATTTCTGTTCTAACAGTGAAATTATTTTACTAGCTTCTTGTTCAGTTTTGGTGATTAATGCTATGCCATCAGTAAACAATAGCAATCAGTAAACAATAGCAATGAAATTACACCATCACTTTCTTTTTTAAACAAACATGGATCAGCCATGCCAGCTACAAAGCTTATCTTTGTTAATTCCTTAACTATACACTGGTTCCACTCATATCCTGATTGCTTCAAACCATAAAGACTCTTTTTCAATCTCCAGCAATCAATTGTATTATCATCTTTTATACCTAAAATTTTCTTCAAATATATAGTGTGTTGCAACGGTGCATGCAGATATGCCGTCTCTACTATGGGACCACGGACCATAGCCGCGGTCAGTCATGATCTATGGTCCGTCAGTGAGGAGGGCTCAACCCGGAAGTCAAAATTCATGTCTTTTGATGAGGCATGAAACGGTTGGTGTATAGTGAGCTTGCAGTAATTTCTCTAGGTCCGGCCACACCACTGTCTTCACATCAGTGGGTGCCTCTAATGCCTTTGCCATTTTGAATACTGTGGGACCGCAATGGGTGAGGAAAATGGCTCTCTTTCTATTTTTGGATATTTCGTGGAGGTCGCTCCCTTCTAGGAACATGAGGAATCGGTCGACGTACGCTTCCCAGTCTTCGGTTGTTGGGTTGAACGGTGCAGGTGGCGAGTTGTTTCCAGCCATTTCGTCACACTTGGTCTTAGTTACCACGTGCTCAACTGGGTTCCTTTGTCTCAGTATCCCACCTTTGTCGCCAATGTTGTGTCACGGGAAAGAGACTCTAGACCCAGTTGACTTTTTCTATTCTTTATTTTCTTCTAGTATTGAGCTGCGGAGATACTTTCTTTCAAGGCCTTTCTTATAGCCATTTGCTTGCGGCCTGCGGCCAATGATGGCTCTTCAAATCTCCCACCGCCACGGACCAACCAATCATTAGTAAGTATGCAAATATATAACACCCCTCCCCATGTGGTTCAGTCTAACCAATCTAGAGAAAGGCAAACAGGGAGCCGTTGGAGTCAAGAGAACAGAAACAGGTGAGGAAAAGAAATAAACAACAGAAAAGAGGAAACACACCCAAACAGTGACTATTGAGCACTCCAATACAACCAATGCAAAAAAGGTACATGTACAAGTCACCATAGAAGGCCAGCCATGCAAGATTGAAATGGACTCAGGCTCGTATTTATCAATGATATCATAGAATACCATAAAAGGAGTAACACCTGATGTAAACAAGGGAGAACTTGAAATACAAAAGCTCACACTAAAGGACTACCAGGGAAACAGAATTCCTGTAGTAGGTACCAGATATTTCAAAGTTAAATTCAAAAAACACACTAAAGTCCTTCCACTAACAATAGTCGACTGGGATTGACCCAGCCTATTGGGACTTCGAATGGTTTGCACCATTAGGAATCGAAGTAACCGAAATAAACAACATTACCGAGATAGACCGGGAAGAGGACCTGATGAAAGAATTTCAGGACCTCTTCAATGGAGAACTGGGCAAATACTGGGGGTCCCCTATTTCATTTAATCTAAATCCAAATATAGCCCCTATAAGACTAAAGGTGAGGCGAGTTCCTTTCGCGTTAAAACCAAAAATTGATGAACAATTAGATAAGCTTATTGCACAGGGTTTTTTAGAATCAACAGACCACGCAAGGTGGGAAACCTCAATTGTAACCCCTATTAAACCAGATGGGTCAGTACGTATTTGCAGGGACTACAAAGCAACCCTTAACCACGCGCTACAACAAAGCGCATATCCGGTCCCGGTGGTACAGCACCTATTACATTCTATAGGGGGAGGTAAAATTTTCACAAAACTGGACCTTGCTCAAGCCTACCAACAGTTACCAGTTGACCCAGAAACAGCGGAAGCACAAATAATTGTGACACACGGGGGCATTCAAACGCAACAGACTGCAATTCGGAGTTAGCGTGGCCCCAGGGATATTCCAGAGCTTAATGGAGTACCTTATTGCAAGGAATGGGGTGGTACCATACTTTGATGATGTATTAGTATTAGCCAAGGACAAAGGACAACTGAAAGACTGCCTAAGGGAGGTCTTAAAATTTTTTAAAGAGGCGGGACTTAAAGTGAAAAAGGAGAAGTGCCAATTAGCCATGACAAAGTCGAATTCCTGGGATATCTTATAGACAAAGAAGGGATCCACCCCACTGAAAACAAAATCAGAGCAATAAAGGAAGCTCCGAGACCCAATAATAAAACAGACTTGCAAGCTTTTGGGGGACTTATTAACTTTTGCCACAGAAAGCAATGATAGCAGAACAGTGGTGACAAGAAAGCCACCTGGGCCTGGGGGCGACGAGAAGAAATAGCATTCCAGGAAATAAAAAACTTAGTTACATCAGACTGTGTGCTAATATAGCGAGACACTTCCAATAACATTAACATGCGATGCATCACCATTCGGTGTTGGTGCCATACTCAGCCATGTATTACCCAATGGAAGAGAAGCACCTATCACATTCTACTCAAAAACTCTATCTAAACTGGAGCGGAATTACAGCCAACTAGACAAAGAAGCATTGGCCGCAATAACAGGAATAAAACGTTTCCATGAGTATATCTACAGCAGAACTTTTTCACTTGTCACAGACCATAAACCTCTCCTAGAAATCCTCGCAGGAAACAAAGCTACACCTAACATACTGTCACCGTGAATGACGAGGTGGTCCGAATTCCTAGCTGCCTATAACTACAATTTAATCTACAGACCAGGAAAGAACATAACACACGCTGATGCTCTGAGCCATTGCCCCCTACCCAACTTAGACGACGATCCTGCACCAACCACATCAACCCTTCAAATCGAGACATTGGAAAACCCACCCATATCAGCAACAGACTTTGCTATGGAAACCGCGAGAGACAGAAACCTGGCACGAATTTTAAAATTGGGTAGGTAAAGGTTGGCCAGAGACTGCAAGCGATGAGACTGTCAAACCATTTTGAAATAGGCAAACAGAACTATCGATTTTAAAGGGATGTATACTATGGGGGGATAGGGTAGTTATACCGAACAATTTAAGGAAACAAATACTTGAATTATTACATGAGGGTCACCTGGGCATTGTCAGAATGAAATCCCTGGCTAGGAGTTATGTATGGTGGCCAGGGATGGATAAAGACATAGGGGACTGGGTAGCAAGGTGCAAATGCTGCCAGGAATCTAGACCTACACCCCCCTCTGCACCTATACACGAATGGGAAACACCTAGGGGACCATGGTCTAGCATACACATTGATTTTGCAGGACCAACTAAAGGACACACATTCTTAATAGTCGTAGATGCTCACTCAAATTGGCTAGAGGTAAGCATCATGCACTCAACCACAACAGAAGCTGTAATTAGACAACTAAGGAAACTTTTTGCAACACATGGATTGCCGGATTTAATTGTATCCGACAACGGACCACAATTCACAGCAACAACATTCGAGGGTTCCTAGCAGAACAAGGAATAAGCATGCACTAACAGCGCCGGGACATCTGGCCACGAACGGACGGGCGGAACGCATGGTCCATTACACAAAGGAAACACTACACAAATTGGGACCTGGGGATATACAAGAAAAGATAGACAAACTACTAAGTATACAACACATGACACCCAACACCACAACAAATAAAAGCCCAGCAGAATTATTAATGGGAAGGAAACTAAGATCAAACCTAGACAGACTACAACCCACATATAGCCCAGAAAAGCCAGCAGACTCCTCCAGTAAGTGCTGCACATTCAAAACAGGGGATCTAGTTTATGCAAAGAACTTCATGGGGGAACCATTGTGGATACTGGAAAAAATAACCCACATAACTGGCCCCGGTCATACAGGGTAGACACCGAGGATGGGAGGAACTGGAGGAGACACGTGGCGGTGGGAGATTTGAAGAGCCGTCATTGGCCACGAGCCGCGAGCAGCTGGCTATAAGAAAGGCTGCTGTGGTTTCTCCACAGCTCAATCCTAGAAGAAAATAAAGAATAGAAAAAGTCAACTGGGTCCAGAGTCTCTTCCACGAATACAATGAAATTTGAAAGCTACTCCAGCACAGTGCCCCAAACACCACATCACAATCACACCACAAGTATTTAAAAATTAAAATAATTAAAATAATAATAAAAATAAAAATAAAAAACCTAGTCTAAAACCTATCTAAAACATTTAGTAAGTTAAACGGTTTAAAAATACCACTGTATACATAGGACTAGATCACAAATGCGCTGTTTGATTCAAGACAATTATTGCCTTGGAAAAGAAACTGTTTCTCAGTCTATTAGTCCTCATTTTAAGACACCTATAACACGTCCCTGATGGTAACAGTTCGAAATATGAATGACCAGGATGAGAGCGGTCTGTGGAGATTTTTAGTGTTCTAGAGAGGAGTCTGGTCTTTGCAATCTCTTCCAAAGAAGAGAGCAACCGATGATTCTTTGTGCTGTGTTTATAACTCTCTGGAGCATCTTCTTATCCACTGCAGAGCATCCAGCATACCACACTGTTACACAGTATGCCAAAATGCTCTCGATGGTAGAACAGTAAAAAGTAACCAGCCAAATGGGTAGAATATAGAAATAAGAATTGATGTATAGGTATAAAAGCAAATATATGTATTACTAATGACACAATGCTATTAATGTAAATAGAGATTTGTAATTTTGTTTTTAAAAATAAAAAAAATAAAAAAAAGGAAGTGTCAGAGGGACACTGATCAAAAACTCGTGCTCCTCCCAGGGTTGAAACCAGTGGTGGGATTCAATTTGTTTTACTACCAGTTCTGTGGGCATGGCTTGGCTGGTGGGTGTGGCAGGGGAAGGTTACTGTAAAATCCCCATTCCCTCCCCACTCCACTCACCTGCTTTCCAGCTCCGTTCTCCTGTGCAGGCCAACCAAAGAAGACCCAGCCAATCAGCTGGGACTCGGGAGGCAGAGAATAGATTGGGGTGGGGCCAATCAGAGGTGGTATTTGCCTGTTCTCCGAACTACTCAAAATTTCTGCTACCGGTTCTCCAGAACTGGTCAGAACCTGCTGAATAACCCACCTCTGGTTGAAACAATAGCTGGAAGATGAGTTGAGGACAGGTCAGAGGAGAGACCAGGAGCAAGTAAGGCTGTTTGGTTTCCTCTATGGTGTGGAAGCAGAGAAGCAACTAGATACTACAATGTAGAATTACAGGGTTGGATGGAACATTGGAGGTCATCTAGTCCAACCCCCTGCTGAAGCAGGAGACTTTATATAATTTCAGATAAATGGTTATCCAACCTCTTCTTAAAAATTTTCAGTGTTGGAGCATTTACAACTTCTCAAGTCAAACAGTTTCACTAGTTTATTGTTCTCACAGTCAGGAAATGTGTCTTTGTATCCAGGTTGCTTCTCTCCCTGATTCATTTCCATCCACTGTTTCTTGTTCTGCCTTCAGTTGCTCTGGAGAAGAAATTGAGCCCCCCTTCTTACATTTTAGCCTCCAGCCGTTTTTGTTCTTTCATTTCTTTTCTGTTAGTAAGTATCAAGTCCAGTATAGCAGACCCTCTAATTCCATCCTCATCTTTTGGATGACAAAGTTATTAGCTTCTCCAGGGCCTCCTGCTCAAGCAAGGGATAAAACTAGAAGATCCCTTCCAGTTCTGTTGTTCTGTTATGGACTTGCTGTTGTTTTGGCAACGTTCTCGGACTAAAATAAAGCAAGAAAATTAAATGACACTATAATAATGATATACTATAATGCTGAATAGGTTATAATATGAATGTAAACTCAGTAAGAAATGTATACAAATATTATGATGTGCACAAGATATATGTACTCAGTCGATACACTGTATCATTGAAAGATTGTTTTATTGTTTTTGTTATATATTTTTTTTAAAAATTAAAAAAAAACTCGGAAGGATCTGCCACTGTCTTTTCTGAGATGATTGTTTTTCTTACTTTCGTGTCTAGCCAAAAAGCATGGTATTTCCTATTGGTGCCCATCCATGTTGCAACCAAACAATAGCTCTTGAGGACCTTTTGTGATGTTCAGTTTGTATAGGTAGTCCTCGCTTACCATTTGTTTCCTGAGCCTTCAAAGTTACAATGGCACTGTGTAAGCAGATGTACACCTGATCCCCAAATCTGGCACTTGCTCAGTGACCACGTCTGCAGCTCCTGTGGTTTAGGAAGGTGCAGGAAAAGGTGTTGCACCAATTAGGGTTCTGCCAACCAGTGCACATTTATGATGGTCGCAGCATCTTCAGGATCCCCACCTAACTTCTGAGAAGCAAAACCAGTGGGGATACCAGCAGGAAGCTGCAGGTTGAAATGTGAAATTGCCTTGCACAACCCACAGTGATTTGCTTAGCAATGGCAGAGGAACAATACTTCAATATTTGTTTTGTCATGTGCCTACCATAATGATTAAAAAAAACCCTCTTCTTTACATTTCCAACATTTATTTGAGGTGCCTTTTAACATTCTGGACAATATGTCCAGTGCTAGATACACACAGTATGTGATCTTTTAAAAGTTTTCTGATAGTTTGATGTGAATTTTAGAGGTTTCATCCACACATTCTCCCATTGTTCAAAGTATTATATTACATCCAAAGTTCTTTGCCCACTGAATCATAGACACCTTTACATACTCATCCCCCAAGTTAATTACAGTTTATAAACCTTAGCAATAGCACTGCCTTGGGGTGTCTTGACCTGATGCTGCTGCCATGTCCTAAAATCTTGGGACTCGGTGGGAGTCAATTTTTTTAAACTATCGGTTCTGTAGACGTGGCAGGGGAAGGATACTGTAAAATCTCAAGTAAGAGGTGGTATTTGCCCGTTCTCCGAACTACTCAAACTTTCCACTACCGGTTCTCCAGAAGTGGTCAGACCCTGCTGAATACCACCTCTGCTTGGGAGCCACAGGAAATCAGCTTTAAAGTTTTGGGATGTAGAGATTTTTGATCTTCACTGAGAGTCACCTCTAAAAAAGCTGATTCTGTCAAAACATCAACTTTTAGGGCTGAGCTCATAACTAATCTTCGTAAGATCCCATCCCATTTCACTATTTCACTTGGCTCAATTGCAAAAGGTCGGTTGCTCGAAGTCAAAAACGACTTAATAGCTTTTAATCAGTGGAAATATGTTGCAAGCGCCTTAGGTGGAGACGGGACAAGCGTGTTTTTCTGCCTATCTGGAGATTAGTGGTTAAACAGGCAACGTTTGTGCCTAGAAAACCGACAATACAGCCGGCGGTTTCTGTAGTTGAGCTTAAACGAGTTAAAACCATCGAGTACTGTACTGCTAGAAAGGTTGGAAGGCGACGGGAAGAGTAGACGAAAGTCCAGTTCGCCGAGCTTCCTCTTCCGGATGGCTCATGGGAGGAAGGTGGTGTGTAGAGCGGCTTCTGTGCTCGTCCACGGATCGAAGCAGCAGCTGGTAAGTGAGTTGGGGACCTCAGGTGGGGGGAGAATCCGAGAGCAAATTCGGTTCCCTCCACGGCCTGGAAGCAGAGAAGCAACTGGTCTGAAGCGTGTCAGCTGCAGGTTCCTTCCCTCCCCAGATCGGAGCCCGCTGGGGCTGCACGCTGTGAAACTGGTGGCTGCAATTTTCTGCTGGGGGGAAGATCTCAAAAGCCTCTTTCAAGTTGAAGGTGGGTCCTTTGGGAATGGCTCCCCTCCAGAGGTTGTGGGGGCTCCCATCACTGGAGGACTGTGACAAAGTAACATAGCTGCAAAGAACCTTGGAGGTCTTAATATCATTTCAGACCAATGGCTGTCCCGTCTCTGTTTCAAAGCCACCAGTGAAGGAACACCCACAGCCTCTGGAGGGAGGTCATTCCCGAAGAACCAACCTTAACTCAAAAGAAACTTTTTAAATCATCCAGGCAGCAGAAAATTGCAGCCATTCTGTTCCACTGGCTAATTGTTCTCACTGTTAGGAAATGTTTCCTTAGTTGTAGGTTGCTTCTCTCCTTGTTTTGTTCCATTTGTTCTTGTTTTGCTTTCTGGTGCTTTGGAAAATAAGTTGACCCCCCTCAAGTATTGCAACACTGCTACCATGTGACCCCCCTAGTCTTTCCTTTCACTAGACTAGACATATCCAATTCCTGTAACCCTCCTTTATATGGTTATAAAGCCCATTAATTATCCCTATTGCTCTTCTCTGTGCTTTTTATAGAGTCTCAACACCTTTTTTATATTGTGTTGATGAAAACTGGTTGCAGTTGTGATCCAAGTGTGATCTTAACCAAAGGATTATAAATTGGCACTAATACTTTATGATTCTATCCCTCGGTTTAGGCAGCCAGAGTTTCTCAAGCTTCTTGAGTTGTTTTCCCCTTTAAGATTTTCATCCATGGAATCCTTCCCAAGCTGTCTCTTGGTTTGTTAAAATCAACTGTTTTAAAGTCTAAGACAGTGGTTCCCAAACTTTTTCAGTCCACCGCCCCCTTGGTGCTACAAACTTATCCTCAATGCCCCCCCACCCAGGGGAGAGATTCAAATTTCTGTGGGTGTGGCCTAATTTGAGGGTGTGACTTGCTGGTCACCTGACTGGGTGGGCGTGACTTGCTGGTCACATGACTGGGTGGGTGTGGCTTACTGGTCACGTGACTGGTGGTGTGGCTTGCTGATCACATGACTGGGTGGTGTGGTTTGGTGACTGGCAAACCAAATACAAGTGGTCCTCACTTAATGGCCGATTGCTTAGCAAGTGTTCTAATTTATGACTGGCCTCCCCAGAACTACTTGACCTGTTTTTGGAGTTTTGACAGTCATGCAAACACATATACACATACTCCCTTCCAACCCTGCTGGAGTAGGTCATTGGACTAGAATCAGCAAAGCAACTCTGATTAGATTCTAGTAGTGAATAAAATCTAATCAGAGATGCTTTGCCAATTCTTGTTGATTTGTTTTATTTGTACTTCTTTATTTTATGTTACTGAATTGCATTGACATGTCTGTCCCTTCTTGTGCACAGCCCAGCAGCTTTTGTGATTCGTTGCAGCAAAAATTACCGACCTCTGGCTTTGCTCTACTTTTCAAACATGCCAGCAGTGCGCCGTGTTCTAGGTGCCAGGCCTGCAGGCCCACCCCATTGAGCCCGCTGCACTGGAGGGACCTGCCCAAGCAAGTCCAAGCGGAGTGGTGCACCAAATCAGTGGGGTGAGCCTGGGAGAGGGAAAGAGAGAGAAAAAAAAGAAAGAAAGAGAGAAGGAAGAAAAGAAAGAGAAAACGGAAAGAAAGAAAAAGGGACAAAGAAAGGGGGGATGGAGGTATGGAGGGGGGAGGGGGAGAGAGGGAGAGAGAGAGACCTGTTGCATCAGATTGAAATGAGGCCTAGTTTAGAAGCCTTTTTCCACATTGAAACATCTTTGCCAGCATCTTTGCCAGCACATTGAAACATCTTTGGCTTCTATTAATTAAAGGTTTTGTGGACGAAACATGGCCAAGACTATCAGGAAGCTCTCACATTTGGTTGAGGCTTTAAACAGGATCCATTGGACCAGATCTCCACCCTAAAAAATTACTTTTCCCCAATGTGTTACAGTGCCAATTCTGAAGAAGGAAAAACTAAAATGTATTGGTGAATTACAAAGAGAACACACACACACACACACACACACACACTCCCTTCTAACCCTGCTGGAGCAGGTGATTGGACTAGAATAGATATCTCATTATCTTTCTCCTCCCTCTCTTCCTCCCTCCTCCTTTATTTCTTTTTCTTTCTGTCCCTTCCTTCCATCCACCCCTTTCTTTGTCCCTTTTTCTTTCTTTCCCTTTTCTCTTTCTCTTCTTCCTTCTCTCTTTCTCTCTTTCTCTCTCTTTCCTTTCTCTTTCCCTCTCTCAGGCTCACCCCATTGACTTCGTACATGGCTCCGTTCGGACTTGCTTGGGCAGGTGCCTCCGGTGCAAGAGGCTCAATGGGGTGGACCTGCAGGGCCTCACTCTGAACACGGTGGCGGCGGGGTGTTTGAAAAGGAGAGCAAAGCCACTCTGCCTTTGCTCTCCTTTCCCAACACTGCGTTCGTGGCGAGGCCCCGCCACCCCAAACACGGCGGCGGCGGGATGTTTGAAAAGTAGAGCAAAGCCACTCTGTCTTTGCTCTCCTTTCCCAACACTGCGTTCGGGGCAAGGCCCCGCGGGATCACCCCGTTGAGCTCCTTGCACCGGAGCGTGCAAGTCAATGGGGTGATCCTGCGGGGCCTCACCTCGAACGCGGCGGCAGCAAGATTTTTTCTCACCCCTGAATTGTGCCCTGCTGCTCGCCTCCAGCGCCCTCCCTGCCAGCCCCCTTTGCCTCTCAGTGCCCCCCTAAGGCATCCCACCACCCCCTGGGGGCGGTACTGCCCACTTTGGGAACCACTGGTCTAAGACGTTAGTTTTATTTTGCTCTATGGCTTGTGTCTGCATTATATTGAATTCCAGTATGACATGGTCACTCTCCTCCAAATTACCTGCAATTTCAAACCACCACCCCTTCTATAATTTCATCTCTGCCAGTAAGAATTTAGATCACTATAGGAGACCCCTAGTTCCCTCTTCTACCTTTTGGATGACAAAGTTAGGAATCTAATGGAATTTAAGGACAGGGAATTTAAGACAAGGCTGTCAAACTGGCGGCCTGCGGGCCAGATGCATCACATGCAGGCCACGCCTACCCCAGCTCCGCAAAGGGGGGAAAACGTCACGAAACGTCATGCGATGGCAATGTGACATGGCAAGTTCGACATCCGTGCTTTAAGACAAGATTGATCAGCCATTTGTCAGGAATGATATAAGGCATATGAGAAGGAGATTGGACTAGAAGACCTCCAAGGTCCGTTACAACTCATAACTTATTCTGTTATGGACTTGCTATTCTCTTGGCAACAAAATTGGACTGATTCTGCCACTAGTCCTTTTCTGGGATCTTTGTTTTTTTAACTTCCATGTCTTGCCAATAAGCACGGTATTTTCTATTGGTGCCGCATTCTTGTATTAACCAGGTTCAACTGTTCTTTAAAAAAAAAAAGCTATTGAGAACCTTGGGATGTTCAGTTGTGTAGGTAGTCCTCGCTTACCATTTGTTTCCCTGAGCCTTTAAAGTTACAGTGACACTATAAAAGCAGGTGTACACCTGGTCCAGAAATCTGTGTTCATCAGTGACCTGAACAAGTCAGCACTTCCTGTGGTTATGAAATTGCAGGAAGAGGAGAGACACCGACTTGGGTTCTGCCAACCGTTGCACATTTATGATGGCTGCAGCATCTCACACTCAGGATCCCTATTTGTGAGCTAGATTCTGACAGGCAAAATTAGTGGGAATGCTGGCAGGGAATTGCAAGTTGCAGTTTGTGAAATTGCCTTTAAGAACCCACAGGGATTTGCTTAACAATGGCAGAGGAACAGATGTAAATTGGCACTGTTATGTGACATCAGGCTTCAGGACTGGCTGCTTAGTGACACAGAAGCCAGTCCCAATTGCACTCAGTAACTCAGGACTGCTTGAATTGGGATGTCACCAGACTGTAGGCAGTATTTTCTACTCTTTATTTGCAGCTGAGGACTTTCATGAGCAAAACTGGTGCTTCAAATCTTGCAGAGGCTTTAGGCAACATTTCATCAGTTAAAGCCCCCACATCTCTTAAATTTAGCTCAGAAGGTTTGACTGTAACCCTTTTGGGACATTTTGTCAGGCTGAAAACTCATGGAGCTTCCACATATATTCATTTGCAGGTTTTTGTATCCGTATTTCTTGTTAGAGTTTGCAGCAGAAATTCAAGTCCAGAAAACACACAGATGACTGACTCAGCAGGATTCATTAAACTTCTTTTTATATAAAATAATATGGGTAAAGTTTACAATACCATTTGTAGTGTCTTTCAACGTAACATAAGCAAAAAACATAAGCAGCAGCAGTTTAGAGGAGAACAGTTTCAGGAAGCAAGCAAGTTAGTTTTTCTTTCACTTTAGAGCTGAGCACAGAACAGAGATAAACCACGTCCAGATTCTCTCTTTAAGTTTCAGCCCCCAATTCAGCTCTCATTGGTTGACCTTGTTACTAAGTTTTATTCCAGTTCATGAATATACTCTGACATTTCTTTCTGAATGTATACATCTACAATTATATAATCTATCCCCAGTACATCCAGATATATTTGATGATAACCCCTTGCAGTGCTAAGAATTTGTGACTGACCCAAGTCAACAACATACCGTATATACTCAGTATAAGTCGATCCGAATATAAGCCGAGGCACCTAATTTTACACAAAAACTGGGAAAACTTATTGACTCGAGTATAAGCCGAGGGTGGGAAATGCAGCAGCTACTGGTAAATTTCAAAAATAAAAATAATTAATTTGGGAAATGATCTCACTATCATGAAAGGTTTAATTGATTCACTAACCCAAAAGAAGAAGATGATGATGACAGCGGGAGGCAGGAGTCACTCTCTTCCCCTCCCTCGGAGGCCCCTGAGTCAGGAGTCACTACCGCCCGGCGCGCCCCAGTCCCGCCGCCTCGGGAAGGGAAAGGCAAAGCGCTTTTTGCCTTTCCTTCCCGGCTAAGGCTGTTGGGAGTCAGCTGCCGCCGGAGGCGCGACTCCACACCATTTTTTTTTCAGAGGGATCTGACTCGAGTATAAGCCGAGGGGGATTTTTTCAGCACAAAAATTGGGCTGAAAACTAGCTTATACTCGGTATATACAGTAATTTCATGGTTGAATAGATATCTTGGTAGTCTTCCATGTTTCAAATGAATCATAATTAATGTAAGAGGTTATTCTAGCATGTGACATGTTTCTTTTTCACTGTAATGTATTTTTTTTCACATCTTCTCCAACCATTTTATACACAATTAAAGTTACACTTTTCTTTGAAACTTGTAGAGAAAGAGGATGGCAATAAGAACACTCTGGACAACTGAGAATAACAAGCAACGTTGAAAAGGAAATCAAAACGTTGATCCAGAAATCAAAATATATTCAATTTCCTTCAGAAAACCACCCAATTTTCCTTCTCCAGCAGCTGATAGACAAAAGAGAGAAATCTAACATGAGATTTTGAGCGGGAAAAAGGAGAGTATACGAAAGCAACTCAAGGATACATTGCATGAAAGATCAAGGAATATTATTTTTCATTCAGAAAAAGACTGAAATATCTGGAAGTTAGGGGGGAGGAAAAGGTCTTATTGGGCACAGTGCATAGGGCAAACAATGTTGCAGGCCTTGCTCTGGGAAGAAACGAACAGCTTGAATCAAAGCACTACTGAATAAGGGATCATCCATACTTTTGACCTCAAGAATATCAGTTGTAGAAAAGCTCCATAGATCTGCTTATTGTAGGAAAAGCACAGATTGCAAATCATAGCTGATTAAGCAAGATCTAAACTGGAGAAAAGCCATATAAATTATCTGAATATGACAAAAGATTTAGTCAGAACAGCTCCCTTGTGGTTCATGGAACAACCCACATAGGGGAGAAGCCATACGAGTGCTTCCGATGTGGTGAATATTTTAGTGAGCATGGCAACATGGTGATACATCACAGGACACCTATCACATAAGAGTGTCCAGATGGTGTGAAAGTTTCATTGGAAATTACCACCTCACAAGACAACACAAGAGAGAAACCCTTTGAATGCCCTATCTGTGGGAAAGGTTTTGGTCTGAATTGCCACTCATGAGATACCAGAGGACTCACACGGGGAAAAAATACATTTGAATGTCCTTTCTGTGGAAAAGATTTCAGTTACAATTCCAGCCTGCTGGCACACCAGAGAACTCACGCGGGATAGAAACCCTTTGAATGTACTGATTGTGGGGAAAGTTTCAGTCGGAATTATAAGCTGGTGACACAGCAGAGGATTCATACAGGAGAGAAACCATTTGGAATGTCCAGATTGTGGGAAACGTTTCAGTGAGAATTCCAACCTGATGAAACACCAGAGAACTCACACAGGAGAGAAACCATTTGAATGTCCTGATTGTGGTAAAAGTTTCAGTCAGAATTCCAACCTGGTGAAACACCAGAGAACTCACACAGGAGAGAAACCATTTGAATGTCCTGGTTGTGGGAAAAGTTTCAGTTACAATTCCAGATACACCAGAGGATTCACTCTAGGGAAAAACCATATCAGTGTCCAGATTGTGTGAAAAGTTTCCTTTGGAATTTTGAGCTGTTGAGACACCAGAGGACTCACACAGGAGAGAAACCATACAAGTACCCAGACTGTGGGAAAGATTTCAGTACTAAGGATAGCCTTATAAATCATGCCCTTATACACACAGGGGAGAAAACATTTAAGTGCCTTGAGTGTGGACGGTGCTTCAGGAAACATTCCACCTTTATTGCACCCTTATCCTAAAGTGATGAGTGATGGCCTAATGTGATGAGTGTAGAAAAGGCTTGAATTTTAAGTCCAGCTGAGAAATTGACTCTTATTTGACTACAAAGAATTACAAGAGAGAGGATTTTAAATTGATCAGTGGTTATACCTCCAAATCCATAGTAGATATAAACAAGATAATAAAGATTTCGGAATGTATAACAAACTCCAGCACTTAGATAAAATTTTATTAGGATCAAACAAAAAAAATATAACTAAATTTTACAAATACTGGAAGTAGAACTAGAACAAGAGATAGTCAAAGGAAATATGATAGCTTGGAGCAGGACTGTCAGACGGAGTATTACATTAACAGAATGGGAAAGGATTTGGAACAGAAACAACAAGATCACAAAATCGGCAGCTTATAAAGAAAACGCATACAAAATGTTTTACAGATGGCACCTTCCCCCTTCGAGGTTGGCGAAGATGCACCCCAACACGAGTCCAAAATGTTGGAAATGTAAAAGTATAGATGGAACCTTTTTCCACATGTGGTGGTCATGTAAGGAAACCCAGAAATACTGGCAAAGAGTTAGAAAATGGCTAGAGGAGATAACCAAAGAACAAATTGAATATAAACCAGAGTCCTTCCTATTAGGGATTTTTGACAAACAATTATTAAAAAAGATGAAGTATATAATAATACATATCTTAACAGCAGCCAGGCTAGCATTTGCTCAGTGCTGGAAACTACCCCACATACCTACAGATCAGATGATCATCCAGAAAATTTCAGATTGTGCAGAAATGGACAAACTAACCCTAGCCCTAAAAAACAAAGAGTCTTCAATATATTACAACAACTGGAATTCCTGGCACAAATGTTTAGACCAAAGATAGATCGTGTATTATAAGGTATAAAAAAAAGAGAGAATGGGATAAACTTATTTGAGTGTAATCCAAATATAGATACGGATAAGATGTGCGTATATGATACAGTTTAAGAAGAAAAGATCTTACAAACTCTCGAAAAGGAAAATGTTTTTAAATGTTCACCCTCCCTTCTTTTTCTTTTCTTTTCCTTTCTTTTCGCATTTCTTTCTCTCTTTCTTGCTTTTTTCTGGTTTTGTTATTTGTGTATATGTTGTAGATTTGTTCTTTTTAATTGTAAAATTAATAAAAATTGTTTTTTTTAAAAAAAAAGAATTTGCTTGATTGTTTTTGTCATCAAATATGTCATAGTATTAGATGGGAAGGAGGAAAGAAAAAATTGGAACATGTTAGTTTGATAATGGCTATCTGGCTGGCCATCAGCAGCAGAAGTAGCTGGATATTTATTTCTGCCGAAATGGTGCAATTCAGCAAAAATCTTTTTAGGAGTGTTCTCTCCATTTTTATCAATAATAAATGATAGAAATGCCACATGCAGAGTCCCAGCCTTCTTCTCCCTGGGTATCCTCAAGATTTTCCACCCAAAATTTCCCAGGCAGAATCTCTTTGGGATAAGAGCGCTTAGGCTATAGTTAGAGACTGCGGCTCCTCATACAAGGAGAAAACAAGAGGAAAGAGAAATAGTTTATCTTTTCCTAACAATTCCATAGGGTTCAGCGTTTATCTTTTCCTAACAATTCATTGAACCAAGCATGTCTGCTCAAATTGTGAATGAGACATGCAAATGGAAGAAACCATATGAATAGCAAGTGTATTGGAGGAGTTTGAGGCAATGACAAAAGCAGTGTAAAATTTCAGATGTAAAGGCTGTTCTGCCTTGCAGGTGACCTTCATCGAGAAGAGCTATAGGACTATTGAGTTGAGGAGAAAAGGGATTGTGGTTTTGAGCACAGGATCTCCAGTTTTATTCGCAACTCCTGCTGTGATCTCCTTCACTTGGAGGTGCCTCCTTGTTAGTCTTTGATGGCTGGGAGGTGTGAGCAGAACCAAGGTATTGATACTTTTGTGGTTCCCCCCTTGATAGGAAAACGTGAGGGAAAAAATTGTACAGTAGGTAATGTTTCATTTTTAAAACAGCATTGCATAAGAAGCATGAATAGATTTTTTTTGGGGGGAAGGAAAGTTTCAGCGTTTCTGTAAACATTGGGACAATGTGATGCAAAGCTCTCTTTCCAACACAGGGGAGACCTTTCCTGTTCTTTCACTTCTCTCCCAGGATTCCTTAATTTGTTTCAAAAATTCCTTCAGTTAAAGTGGAACATTATTTGTAGCAGCGAAAGTGATATTTTAGCTATGCAGATGGATTATCCTGATTTTGTTGGGATTGGAAGACACCAAAGAGTTCCAAGTTTGTTTATTTCACCAACAAGATTCAAAAAGACAGGTCACATTGCATCTGATCCCTTTGAAGGATACTCGGTGACCAGGAGCTGATCAGGATTGGCCTGTGGAGAAACCAAGAGGTCCCTGGGCCTGAGTCTCAAGCTCCAAGTGACTCGGAATTTAAATATGTGCAAAATTTCTACAATTTAAAATAGTAAAATGCTTAATATGTTTAATCACTTTTCCTTTTTCTCTTTCTTTGGTGTGTCATATTTTAGTGCACATCTTTATCATGTCTCATTTTATTATGGTTAGGAGTTGGAAACTCTTCCAATGATCCCAAAGCCTCTGAATCTCTTAAATAAGGCCAACCTAAGAGTCAGAGGGAATGATCTACATGTCAGAGTTCCAAGTAACAGGCCCAATGAAATCAAAACTCTACGGCTTGAACTCTCCTCAAAGTAATTGTTTATTAGGAATGCCATATTGGCATAGTTGGTGAACAGCCAACTCTGAAGGACATGAGGTTCTCCCCACCCAAATCAAAACCCAAAGTTCTTGTCCCTTGGTCACAGACCTTCTTCGGCTATCTTGGTCCACGCCCTTCCAAATGCCTGGTGGGGAGATCCTTGGCTCCCATGGGAAAGAATGTTATTTATAACTCCCCCAGTTATCTCTACCTCCTCCCTCATATTCCCCCAGCAGCAACTGACTTGCTATGGCAGCCCTGAAGATTTTCAAAATAGTTTCAGGGCTGACAGCATGTTTTAGTTAACCCTAGAGGAGAAAAGCACATCCACCCAGAATCATAGGAGCTTGTATGAAACTGAGGGAAGATTAGGGGAAAGAGGGGGGAGAGGGCAAAGGGTGCTCACATCACCTGCCTCTTCGGAGTGTCTTGCATGCACCAGCCCTCATGGCCGACATTTAAACAAAAGGATGTTTTTGGCAAACAGAGGTGCAACCCCATGAGATGCTTGGGAGTGAGGGGCGGGGGGTCCTCAGCCTCCATATAAGGTTTCTTTTACACCAAAGTCCTTTTTCATCAACCATTGCTTCCCACACTTGTCCTTCCTACAATCCCGCTCACCTCTCAGGTTCACTCACTCTCAAGTGCCCATTGCTCTCAGTATTGCTGTTGGGGTTATCCCCTTTGTTGTCTCCGTTGGAGCGCTATATGGTGCTCCAAAGCCTGCCGCTATTGCCTCCTCCCTCACAGAGAGGCTGAAATGCGGAGGGCTGAGGGTGACATTGTGTTTTCCCCACCAGCGCCATGGGTAGACCATGAAGTCGCTGAAGCCCAGGATGGTAGGTATAGGTGGCGGTCATTCTGTTCAATGCTGCCGCCCACAAAGATAAGGTGGTGGAGGGAGACCTGTTCTGGGCCTGCCGTGCTCAGCCGAAGGGTACAGTCCACCTGGGCGGGGGGGAGGGCGAGGCTCGGCCACCTTTTGCCTGGCTCTTGGCTTGCACAGGGCCTCCAGGTGGCTGCCACCTGCTCGTCCTCCCTCCCCTCTGTTTTGGGTCTCATATCTAGCCCACAACAAGGGGATGTGCCGCTTTCAGGCCAGCCTGGCCAGCAGGTAGGTAAGCAGGTGGCCCTCAGAGGAGAGTGCTGCACTGGGGCTGAGTCCGCTGTATTGCTAGAAAGGATGGGAGGAAAGGAGAAGCACAGAGGGACTTTGTTAGGTATAACATTGATACCAAATATGGTTTGGGTGAATAAATATATAAAACTTAGATATCATGGTTTAAGTGCTTATCACTTTAAGCACAATGCAGCAGGCAATTAGCCGATTAAGGGTGCGGTTAGAAGTTACAATATAAGGAAGCATTAGAAGCTGGAAAGCTTACTGTGTGTTGCTGCGACTAACTGTGTCTTACTGCGACTAATTGTGAATGCCTGTGACTGAACTGTTCTTGTCTGGCTATTGTTTGCTGATTTACTGCGTAATTCTACTGTTCTACTGTTTGAACTTCTTGCTGAATATCCAGCGTTTGCTCCTCTGGAGAGAGGCAATCGAGGAGGAGAAGATATCTTTATCAGCTGATAAAGATATTGCAAGGACTCTTAACTTGGACTATAATAGTGAGTCTTACTGGATGGAAATACTGTGAATGACTTAATGGACTGAATGACAATACTTTAAACTCTAAATGGATTAAAACTATTTAAACTACAAACAGTGTTTGTGTTCAGTGTGTGTATACTCTGGGGCCCTTCCACTCTCGTTTGGCTGCCTGGCTTGACTACTGCTGCAATACTCTGCTAGGGGTTAATCCCCAAACCCTAACATGGTTATGGGCCCAGCAGCATAGTCTAACTAACCAGGATATAGCAGAGAGAGTTGGTGTGAGTTGCACATTACTGTAAAAACAAACTGTTTTAATTAGTTTAAAATAGTCAAAATATCTGAAGAGTAATGGCACAAGTAAATTTGTCACAACTGTCCATGATATCCAGGCTGGATGGAACAAACTATGTTTCATGGTCAATGAAATGTAGTTTACTTCTACGTAGAGAAGGTTTGTGGGACATTATAGCAAACCCACCAGATGTGAGTAGCTGGGATCCTGCTGATGATGATGATAACTTAAAAGTTACAAGACTTTAAACTGAAGAATGAGCAGGCTTTATGCATCATAGGACTGACTTCTGTGATCAGCAGCTTGTCCATATTCGTGGAGAAGAAAATGCTGCAAACTGCTGGGAGAACCTCAGGAAGATTTATGTTCGGGACAGTGTAGGAGCACATATAAATCTTACACGGAAGCTTTTTCAACGCATCTTCCAGAGGAATGGAGATATGTTAGTTCATTTAAACTGTATGAAGAGCATTTTCAAGAATTGCAAGAAAAAGAGCTTATATTTAATGAACTGCAACAAGTCTACATAATATTATCTTCATTAGATCAAAGCTATGATGACTATGTAACTTCGCTAGAGGTATTGCCAAAAGAAAGCCTCTCATTAACCGACATAACAGGTAGGCTACTAGAAGAAGCCAGAAGAAGGCGTGAGCGTGACGAGCTGAGAGAAGATAAGAAAGAAGAGAAATTATCTTCAAAGCTTGAAAGAAACCAGATTAGCAAAGTACAGCACCCGGAAGAAGAGAATTTATCTTCGACGGCATACACAATTAAAAAGTGTTTTAATTGTGGAGGCAGAGGACATTTGGCAAGATTTTGTAAAAGAGAAAAAGCCAGAATATAAAAAAGCCAAAGAAAGTATTTGAACTAGCCACGTTTAGCAACTCTGATGTGAAGAATGATATATGGGTGGTTGACAGTGGCGCATCCCACTGCATCACAAGAGATAAGACAAAATTTATAAAAATGTCTAAAAGTTCTCAACATATATCTCTTGCAAACGGTTGGAATCTTAACGCTAAAGGTGAAGGTCTTGCACATTGTCCGTGCATAAACCAGGATATAAAAATGTTGTATGTACCGCAACTAAAGTTTAATTTGCTTTCAGTAAGGGTATTAGATAAATTAGGTTATGTAATTACTTTTAAAGATAATAATTGCATAATTGAAAAAGATAACAAAAGGGTAACTGCAGCTTTAAATGGAACATTATATGTCTTAGATAATAGTAAGAAAGGGGAGGCACAGACTGTATTTAATAATATAAAACCTCATAATGAATGTATCCATTTATTGCATAGGCGTTTGGGGCATGTAAATTTTAAAATGCTAAAACGTACAGTTGAGTTATCTGAAGGAATAAGGTTAAAACATTGTGATAAATATTTGCGTTGTAATGTTTGCTGTGAAGATAAGAGCAAAGTATTGCCTGCAAATAGGCTAAATAGTTTCAAAACAAAAGAACCTTTAGAAGTGGTATTTGCAGACATCATAGGTCCAAAGAAACCCAGTATGGGGGTGCTAGATATATACTGAGCATTATGGACCATTATTCTAGATATGGGTTTTGCTATTTAATGAAAAGCAAAACTGAAACATATCAACATTTTTTCAATTGGCTAAAGTTTGCTGAAAGAAAGGCTAAAAGGCAACTGATAACCCTGGTGACAGATAATGGTACGGAATTTATTAATAACAAATTCCAGAACAGACTTAAGGTAGCTGGAATAGAGCATAAGAAGTCTGCTACATACAGGCCAGAACATAACGTTTTTATTGAAAGAAGAGGCCAAACACTACAGGCAATGGTTAGAACAATGTTAAATGATTCTGGGTTACCTGATTCTTTGTGGGGAGGCTACAATGTGTGCTAATAACATATTGAACAACGTTGTTAACACAACAACAGGTGAAATACCATTCACCAGGTGGCATGGCAGGAAACCTGACCTAAGTTACCTGCACACATTTGGTGCACCAGCATGGGTGCATATTCCTGCACAACTCAGAAAAAAAGGGCAACATAGAGCTAAAAGATTTTTCTTCGTTGGTTATCAGGCAAACCATAGGGCATATAGATTTTGGGAGAAAGGCACATCTAAAGTGTTATGTAGTGCTAGTGCCCAATTTCTAGAACATGAAGGATGGGAGAAATTAGAACAGGATGCCAATAAAGATGTAATTATTGAATCCTATAGAAATCCCATTAGTTATCCCTGTAACTTTAAAAATAAAGTAAAGAGACAAACACAGGATGAAATAGTGCCCATAAAGGAAGAAACAGATTCAATAGCTGAACAGGATGAGAAAGATGAACAGGTAGTAGTTCAAGAAAGTCCTCCTGTAAGCCCTGTAATTCCCAGAAGAACTACACGTGTATCTAGACCGCCTGATAGGTACCAGGCTAACACAGTGTGCCAGATTAATCAAGTTCCTAATTCTGTTGAAGAAATTAAAAAGTATCCTACTAAGGAAAAAGAAAGATGGTATGCAGCAATGAATAAGGAACTGAATTCATTAAGAGATATGAAAGTGTATGAGAATGCCAAATTACCTGTAGGTAAGAAGTCCATTGGCTGCAAATGGATATTTAAGGTAAAAACAGATAAAGATGGTAATTTAATCCATAAGGCAAGGTTAGTAGCCCAAGGTTTTAGGCAGAATGCCAATGACTACGATGAGGTGTTTGCACCTAGTCTTAAGGCAGCAACCTTGAGGGCAGCTTTAGTGTGGGCAGCTAGTAAAAACTATATAGTTAACCATCTAGATGTGGAAACTGCTTACTTGCACGCCCCATTAAAACATATTATTTATATGAAAAAACCTGTTGGTATTAAAAGTGAAAATAAGGATAATAATGATTGTTGGTTGTTAAAGAAAAGCCTATATGGTCTTAAACAATCAGGCTATGAATGGAACCAGTATATTGTAAAGGAACTAGACAATATAGGATTTAAAGCTGGTTTAGCCGATCCATGTCTGTTTAAGAGAGAGACAAATGGGAAAGTATCATTATTATTACTATTCACAGATGACATTGCTTTGATAACTGAAACTAATGATGAAGCTAATAAAATAATAGCATCATTAGGAAAGAGAATAAAGATCAAGCAATTAGGGGAGATAAAGAAGTATCTCGGTTTGAATATAAAGAAAACACGGAAAGGTTTTAAGATATCTCAGGAAGATAAGATAAGCAAATTGCTAAAAGATTACAAGATGGAGCTTTGTAAGCCGGCTAAGACTCCAATGAGTCAGGAGTTTAGCAACACTGATGAACAAAGCCCGGAGTTTGATAAGGTGATTTATCAATCTTTAATTGGTAGTTTGAGTTATATTAGTAATTGGTCTAGACCAGATATATCGTACTGTGTGAATCAGTTGGCTAGATTCAATTCTGCACCGTGTGAAAGACACTGGAATGCAGCTAAGAGGATATTAAGATATCTTAAAAGACAATGAATTATTCATTGTATTTAGAACCAAAGGGTGATTTAATTCTGAGTGCTTATGCAGATGCTAGCTTTGCATCAGAAAAAGACACTAGAAAGTCGACTTCAGGAACAGCCATAATGCTGGGTAAGACATTAATAGGCTGGAAGTCAATAAGACAACAGCATATAAGTTTGTCTACTATGGAGGCAGAATTCTCCTGTTTATCACTGTTATGTACAGAATTAATAATGTATAAACAAATGTTAATTGATATAGGTATAACTGTGGATTATCCTTTAATTATACATGAAGATAATCAGGCAGCAATTCAAATGGCCACAAATATTGGAGTAAAAACAAGGAGCAAGCATACAGATCTAAGATACCTAAACGTGAGACAATCTGTAAGAAGTAAGATGATTCAGCTAGAGTACTGTATGTCGGAGGACAATTTAGCTGATAATTTTACTAAAGCCCAAAATGCCAGTAAGCACCAGGAGAGTTGTGAAAACTATGGGGTTAGATTGTAAAGGTATTATATATTTATTTCACCCAAAAGGGGAGTATGTTAGGTATAACATTGATACCAAATATGGTTTGGGTGAATAAATATATAAAACTTAGATATCATGGTTTAAGTGCTTATCACTTTAAGCACAATGCAGCAGGCAATTAGCCGATTAAGGGTGCGGTTAGAAGTTACAATATAAGGAAGCATTAGAAGCTGGAAAGCTTACTGTGTGTTGCTGCGACTAACTGTGTCTTACTGCGACTAATTGTGAATGCCTGTGACTGAACTGTTCTTGTCTGCTATTGTTTGCTGATTTACTGCGTAATTCTACTGTTCTACTGTTTGAACTTCTTGCTGAATATCCAGCGTTTGCTCCTCTGGAGAGAGGCACCGGAGGAGGAGAAGATATCTTTATCGGCTGATAAAGATATTGCAAGGACTCTTAACTTGGACTATAATAGTGAGTCTTACTGGATGGAAATACTGTGAATGACTTAATGGACTGAATGACAATACTTTAAACTCTAAATGGATTAAAAACTATTTAAACTACAAACAGTGTTTGTGTTCAGTGTGTGTATACTCTGGGGCCCTTCCACTCTCGTTTGGCTGCCTGGCTTGACTACTGCTGCAATACTCTGCTAGGGGTTAATCCCCAAACCCTAACAGACTTCCTCTTCTGGATGACCGATGGGAGGAAGGTGGTGTGCACAGTGGCTTTTGTGCTCTGCTAAGGAGCAAAGCAGCAGCTGGAAGGTGAGTTGAGGCTAGGCTGAAGCATAGCAGCTGCTGCTGCATGTTCCTTCCCTCCCCAAATTGAAGCCCACTGGTACTGTAAACTCTGAAACTGGTGGCTGCGATCTTCTGGTGGGAAGATTTTAAAAATCTGTTTCAAGGTAAGGTTGATTCTTTGGGAATGGCTTCCCCTCCACATGTTGTCAGTGCTCCATCACTGGAATGAGCTGAAACTTCTGTCCCTATCCTCTGCTCATTTCAGACAAGTGGCTGTGCAGTCTCTCTTTTTAAAAGCCACCACTGATGGAGCACCCACAACTCCTGAAGACAAGCTGTTCCACTCGTTAATTGTTCTCACTGTCAGTATTGTGTCATGGGAAAGGAGTTTGTCATAACAGGAAGTTCTAGGTTGCTTCTCTCCTTGATTAGCTCCATCCATTGCTTCTTGTCTTGCCTTCTGGTGCTTTGGAAACTAAGTTGACACCCTCTTCTTTATGTCAACTCCTCAAGTATTGGAACTCTGTTCATCCATTCAGTGTTTGTATTTTTACTTCCATGTCTTGCCAATAAGTATGGTTATTTTCTCTGTCATCCATGTATTAACCAGGTTCAATTATGCTTAATCCAGCGTTTTCTAATAAATAGCTATTGAGGACCTTTTGGCATCTTTCATTGCACAGGTACTTCTCACCACTTCTTCCCTGAGCCTTCAAAGTTACTATGACATGGGATGTCAGCAGAGGGGTTGTGGAAGGTGTATTCTGCTCTTATTTGTAGCGGAGGGCTTCTATGAGCCAAAAGTGTTGCTTCAAATCTTGCAGAGGCTTTAGGCATCATTTCATCAGTTTAAACCCACAGACCCCTAAATTTAGCTCAGAAGGTTTGACTGTAACCATTTTGGGATATTTTGTCAGGTTTGAAAGACAGATTTTCACCATGTATACATACTACATATGTAGGTGGATGTATCTATTTCTTTCTACAGGCATATATCTGCAATTATATAACCTATATCCAGCACTTCCAGATATATTTCATGGTCACACTTTGCATTGCTAAAAAAAAATTGTGATTGACCCCAATCAACAACTGAATTTGAATGGAAATTTGAACATGGAGCTCAGTAGTCCTCCATGTATCAAATGAACCATAAATAATGTAAGAGATTATTCCAGTATAGGGGCATGTTTCGTTTTCATTGTAATATATAATATAATATTAATGTTATGTAATATAATTTCTTATTTTTTCACATCATCTCTAACCATTTTATAAACAATTAAAGTTCCGCTTTTCTTTGAATCTTACAGACAAAGAAGATGGCAATAAGAGCACTCAGGACAACTGTAAATAACAAGCGACATTGAAAATGGAAGAAAATCAAGCCAAAAATCAAAATATTTTCCATTTCCTTCAGAAACCACACACAATTCTCCTCCTCCTCCAGAAGTTTAGGCAAAAGAGAGAAAATCAAGAAAGAATAAACAGATTATGCAGAACTCAAGGATAAATTACGTGAAAAGTCAAGGGAGGTTCATTCAGCAAAAGAGAAATATTTGGAAGTCAGTGGGGAGGAAAAGGTCAATAACAAAAGTCACGTAGAACACACAGGAATGCAGGCCTCTCCTTGTGAGGAAGAAAACTGCTTGAATTAAAGCACCACTAAACAAGACAGTGTCCATATTTTTTTCCTCCTCAAGAATATCAGTTATGGAAAAGCTCCATAGATTTGCCTATTGTGGGAAAAGCACAGGTTGCACATCACAGCTGATTATGTACTAGAGGAGCCAGAAAGGAGAAAAGCCATAAAAATTACCTCAATGTGGCCAAATCTTGTCAAAAAGCTCCCTTGGGGTTCATGGAAGCACCCACACAAGAGAGAAGCCATAAAAGTGCTCCCAATGTAGTAAATGCTTTAGTGAGCATAGTAATGTGGTTATACATCAGAGGTCTCATAGCAGGGACAAAATGTATGAGTGTGCAGATTGTGTGAAAGTTTCATTAGAAATTCCCAGGTCATGAGGCACCAAAGGACTCACACACAGGGAAAAACCATTTGAATATCTTTTGTGTGGGAAAAGCTTCAGTGAGAATTCCAGTCTGGTGAAGCATCCAAGGACTCACACAGAAGTGAAACCGTTTGGATATCCAGATTGTGGAAAAATTTTCAGTCATAATTCCATTCTGATTATACATCAGTAGATTGACTCTAGGAAAAACTGTATGAGAAAAGGGATTATGGGAAAAGCTTCATTAGAAATTTCCATCTCACGAGACACCAGAGAACTCACACAGAAGAGAAACCCTTTGAATGTCTGATTATGGGAAAACTTTCAGTTGTAATTCCAACTTACTGATACACCAGAGGAATCACAAAGGAGAAAACCCTTTCACTGTCCTGACTGTGGGTGAATTCCAGCCTGGTAAATACATCACAGGATTCACTCCATGGAGAAACCCTATGAGTGTCGAGAATGTGGGAAAGGTTTTATTAAAAATTCCCACCTCATGAGACACCATAGGACTCACACAGGAGAGAAACCTTTTGAATGTCCTCTCTGTGGGAAATATTTTAGTGATAATTCCAGCCTGGTGAAACACCATAGGACTCACACAGGAGAGAAACCCTTTGAATGTCCTCTCTGTGGGAAACGTTTTAGTGATAATTCCACGCTGGTGAAACACCAGAGAACTCACACAGGAGAAAAACCTTTTCAATGTCCTGATTGTGGGAAACGTTTCATTAGAAATTCCCACTTCATGATACACCAGAGAATTCACACAGGAGAGAAACCATTTGAATGTCCTATCTGTGGGAAAAGTTATAGTGATAATTCCAGCCTGGTGAAACACCAGAGGACTCACACAGGAGAAAAACCCTTTGAATGTTCTGACTGTGGGAAAAGATACAGTCAGAATTCCTACCTGGTAATACATCAGAGGATTCACACAGGGGAGAAACCCTTTGAATGTCCTGACTGTGGAAAAAGGTTCAGTCAGAATTCATCTCTGGTAGTACACCAGAGGATTCATACAGGAGAAAAACCCTTTGAATGTCCTATCTGTGGGAAAAGTTTCAGTCACAATACCAGCCTGATGAATCACCAGAGTACCCACACTGGAGAGAAACCTTTTGAATGTCCTGATTGTGGAAAAAGTTTTAGCCAAAATTCCCACCTCATGAGACACCAGAGGACTCACCCAGGAGAGAAACCCTTTGAATGTCCTATTTGTGGGAAAAGTTTCAGTGAGGATTCCTATCTCATAATACACCAGAGGACTCACACAGGAGAGAAACCCTTTGAATGTTCAGATTGTGGGAAAAGTTTCAGTCGAAATTCCTACCTTATGAACCACCAGAGGACTCACACAGGAGAGAAATCCTTTCAATGCCCAGATTGTGGGGAAAGTTTTGTTAGAAATTTCCACCTCATGAGACACCAGAGGACTCACACAGGAGAGAAACGCTTTAAATGTCCGGATTGTGGAAAAAACTTCAGTCAAAATTCCCACCTCATGAGACACCAGAGGACTCACACAGGAGACAAACCCTTTGAATGTCCTGATTGTGGGAAAAGTTTCAGTCAGAATTCCCACCTCATTAACCACCAGAGTACTCACACAGGAGAGAAACCCTTTGAATGTCCTGACTGTGGGAAAAGTTTCAGTCGAAATTCCCACCTCATGAATCACCAGAGGACTCACACAGGAGAGAAACCTTTTGAATGTCCTGATTGCGGGAAAAGTTTTAGTCGTAATTCCTATCTTGTAATACACCAGAGGACTCATACCATGGAGAAATCTTTCAAATGTCCAGTCTGTGGACTTTACTTCAAGCATAAATCATACCTAATTGCACACAAGGAAATCCACATGAGGCAAAAGTTGAGTTTAGAGAAGTCTTGAATTTCATTTGTGATCTCCCATTCATAAAGTGTAGTTGAGAAATTGACTGTTTGAATTCTGGCCTGGTTCTTTTTCAAACTTTTCTCAGGATTAAGTGGGTAGAGAGAAAAAGAAAGTGGTTATCAGCAGAATCTTCTGGATATTTCCTTTTGCAGAAGTAGTGGAATTTCTCAAAAAGAATTTTGGGTGGTTTTGTATGTTGATTATGGACCCACAAGTGGAATTTCACTACCTTGGTTTTGCTCAGATTTTAAGCCTCAGAATTCCCCACCAGCATAAAAATAGTCCTCTAGATAAAACTATTATGGGTCTTGCAATTACAGTTGTATGTTGCAGCAATTGTTAAGTGAGATTGCTTTCCTTAACTACCCAAATCCCCCTGCTCTCCCTAAGGGAGTTACTAATCGAATGTGCAAGTTTAATAAATCAAATGTGCAAGACTTGTGGAAGTGGGTGCCATTTTGCCACACTGTGCACACTGTCATACAGAAGAGGGACAAATCTGTTTTGCTACCTTAACATAAGGGAAAAAATGTACAGTAGAAAATGTTCCTTTTGAATTATGTTACAATTACCAGTAGATTTTAACATGTAAAAATGGGTATTGTCAGTGTTGCTATGAACATTAGGGCAAGGCAAGATGCTCAGAGTTGCCTCAAACTGTGAGATGAGTATTAAGTTTAATAATAAATGAATTTAATAATAAAAAGGTAATGTAAAGCACATTTCCCAACTCTTTGTCAGTGATGATGACTCCATACATACAGTGGGTTTCTAGTGCACTACAATTATATGGTATACTTGGACTTCAGCAAGACATTTGACAAGATGAACTACAACTTACTTCTAGCTAATATAGAACAATGTGGGATAGACAAAACCTGCACCAGGTGGATTCGCAGTTGAGTGACAAACCACACTCATTCAATAGTCCTCAATGAAGTAGATCTACATGGAGAGAAGCATGCAGTTGGGTACCTCAAGGTTTGGTCTTGGGCCCAGTACTCTTCAACATCTTCATAAATGATCTAGATGAGGAGATAGAAGGGGAACTCATGAAATTTGCAGATGACACCAAGTTTGAAACTGAACAAGGAGAGATTTAACTTGGAAGTAAGGAGAAACTTTCTGACAGTGAGAACAATCAACCAATGGAACAGCTTGCCCTCGGAAGTTGTGGGAGCGCCATCACTTGAGACTTTCAAGAAGAGATTGGACTGCCATTTGTCAGAAATGGTGTAGGGTCTCCCGCTTGGGTGGGGGCTTGGACTAGATGACCTACAAGGTCCCTTCCAACTCTGATTATCTGTTATCTAGGTGGAAGAACCAATATTTTAGTAGACTCAAGATCCAGATTTCGAGAGACATGAGCATTGGGCCAACAAAATCGGCAGAGGTGAGAAAAGTAAGGTCTTACCCTTAGGTAGGAAAAACCAAACACACAGGTAGAGAATAGGTACCGTGTTTCTCATATAATAAGGCTGGGTCTTATTTTTTTTTGAGCTCCCGAAAAAATGGCTAGGCCATCTTTTGGGGGTGACTTAATTCCCCCCTTGCATCTTCAGGCAGGTGGCAACCGCTGGATGTTGACCTCGGCATTGGTGGGGCACTTCGTATCGGGGTCAATGCAGGCAGCACCATATCCGGGTGTGCAACAAAAGTATTTCCTAATGGCAAGCCCCCACCATTCCCCCATTTTACATGTTTTAATATAGGACTTAATTTGGGGGGAGGGGCTTAATTTCATTTCATGCCTATAAAACATGCTGGGACTTCCTATTGGGGGAGGCCGTATTGTTGGAGAAACAGGGTAGTACCTGGCTCAACAGTATTAAATGTGAGATGAATCTATCTAGGTGTCCTACTGGACAGGCGTGAGCCAGAAGTGTGCTGCAGCTGCTAAGAAAGGCCAATGAAGTCCTATGCTGCATCGACAGAGGGATTGTGTCATGAGAACAAGAGTACCGCTTCACACTATGCTAATGAGACCACACTTAGAATACTGCATCCAGTTCTGGTCACCACAATACAAAAAAAAATATTAAGACCCTGGAAAGTGCAAAGAAGAGCAACTATGATGATAAAGGGTCTGGACACTAAATTGTATGATAATCAGTTGAGGGAGCTAGAATAAGTAGACTATTGAATAGAAGGATTAGAAGGAACCATGGTAAGGGAGCTTTTAAGAAGTATTTAAGCTGTGCTTACTGTGGCATTCTGGGAAATGCTCAGGCTCACAAACCCTTCCATTTGGGAGAGAGCCATCCATTTGTATGCACTCATAATCCCGAATGCCTCCATCAGTCCCAGAGGAAGGGGATCTCCCAGTGCAGAAATATTTCACCACAATCCTTCACAATCCTTCTGGGTAACCCACCAGCTGGATAGGAGAATGATTATTTCCTCCCCACGATGCTTCCAGCAAATGACATTCAGTGCAAATGGCTTTTTTTCCTGGGTATAATACAGATAGTCCTCATTTACCATTTGCCTCATTTAGCAACCATTCAAGATTATTTGGATGGTATATAAAAAACAGTTTGGCAAACAATCTTTGCATTTACAACCATCACATTGTCCCCCAATCCTGTGATAGCCATTAACATGCTTCCCAACCAGCTTAAGGCAAAATTCATGTGGAAGACGGAAAATAAAACCAAAGGTAGCAGTCATTTGATGTCTCCCTTAATGTCCCTGTTGATTTGCTTAATGACCAGAAGAGGTCAAAAGCCTGTAAAGCAATTTGCCAGAATTGCCCGTCACTATTGTGGTCACTAAGTGAGGACTACCCGCCTTCATTCATCAGGCTTCATTCAGGCTTCTCCTTCCTGCGATTGATGGGGAGGAGACCAATGTGCAGTAGGGAGTCTCTCTGGGTGGCTTTCCTATTAGAGAGCTGGTGGGCTGCATGGGGAAGGTGCTGTTGCTGGACTAGGAGTGGGCCTCTCCCTCCTCAGCCATGAAAGGTCCCTCCACTTAGTGTAGTTCTTGCTTCTTGCATGGGGAGCTTCTTCCTCTTTTTCTGTGGTGATGATGAGTGAATCCTTGGAAGGCCCAAACAAACAAGTTAGGGATAACCATTATGGAGAAAGTCTGATTGATGTGATCACTGGAGTGAAAAAAATAACATGCATAATCAATAAAAAAAAATCCTGGAGCTGCCTTAAGTAGAGATTGGAAGGACATGGTTTTCAGCTTTATGTCATTAAATAGAGCACTATAGATGAGCAATGCCCATGCTAAACAACTGTAGAGCATTGGTAACTGAGGCATAAGGAGTTTAAACATTTGAACAGTAAATTCCTAGAGAGGATTTGGAGGAGAGGAGAACATCAGGAGAGCTTCTCTTCTGGCTCTCAAATGAGAAGGGGAATGCAAGGAGGGAGGCCCTCCTGGTCTTCCCAGGGTAGAAGCAGCATCTGAAAGGTGAGCTGAGCACAGGTGGAGGAGAGGCCAGAATCAAGTAAGGCTGTTTGGATTTCCCCAAGGTGTAAAAGCAGAGAAGCAACAAGGCTGAAACATGTCAGCTGCTACATATTCCTTCCCTCCCCAGATTGTATTCCCTTGCTGATGCAGGCTTTAAAATTGGTTCCTGCATTTTTTTTTTCTGTGTTGGGAGATTCCGGGTTGTGGAATAAGTTTCAGTCAGAATTCTGATTTGGTGAGACACCAGAGAACTCACACAAGAGAGAAACCATATAAAAATGTCTAGATTGTGGGAAACATTTCAGTCAAAATTCCAGCCTGGCAATACACCAGAGAACTCACACAGGAGAGAAAGCATATGAGTGAACAGATTGTGGGGAAAGTTTCTTTCGGAATTCAGATCTGGTGATACACCAGAGAAGTCACACAGGAGAGAAACTGTACGAGTGTCCAGATGGTGGAAAAGATTTTAGCACTAGGTCTAGTCTTTTTTTTGTGTGTATATGTTTTATTTGCAGTTTTCCTTTAACAACCAACATTTTTTGTGGCCAGTGTAATGTCTGGGTTAACATATTTTTCACACAGTACTCACAATAATAATACAATTGCATACACATTTTTCACCTTCCAATTTCTAACCTTAACGTGCTCATTATAATTATAATATATTCTTTTATGGATCAATATATATTCTACTATTTTCCCAATTTATATTTGTTTATTTTTCCCATTTGTTGGGGTTCTATATCTTCCTCCAAAAATATATGTAAACATCAATAACATTTCTTCTTTGTAAGCATCACTTTTCACTATTTCACTTAGCTCAGTTGCAAGAAGTGAAACACGATTTGATAGCCTTTATATAGTGATAACATCTTGCAAACGCTTTAGGTACAGACGGGACAAATGTGTTTTTCTGCTTTTTTCAGGAGATGGCAGTCAGATAAGCAACATCTGTGCCTGAAAAAGTGCCTAATAAAGGAGTTAAAACCATGGAGTACCGTAGTGCTAGAAAGGACTGGAGGAGTGGAGAAGCGCGGGGGAACTTCGTCTTCCTGATGACTCATAGGAGGAAGGTGGTGCTGTTCCCAGGATCGAAGCAGCAGCTGGCAGGTGAGTTGGGGGCAGCAGGTGGGAGGAGAGTCCGGGAGCAAGTCGGGCTGTTCGGTTCTCAACTTTGATGTACTTTCCTGGGAATGCGAGGGGAGAGGAATTGCCTGTGGCCATCTGTTTTGTCTCAGCTACAAAGGAACAAGCAAGCAACTTATTACCTTCTCAACTGAGTTCTCACAACAATAGAGTAGCAATAGAGTAGTCAATGTCTGGAATACTCTACCCGACTCTGTAGTCTCTTCCCCAAACCCCAAAAACTTTAACCTTAGACTGTCTACTATTGACCTCACCCCTTTCCTAAGAGGTCTGTAGGGGGCGTGCATAAGCGCACCAACGTGCCTACCGTCCCTGTCCTATTGTTTCTCTATTCTTTTATTTTTCTTATATGTACCCATCTCATGTATTCACAACTATGTATACACTTATACTTATTATCTTGTAAACAATTGACAAATCAAATAAATAACTAAATAAATAAATAAATAACAACTTCGCACCTGTGGATTGGCTCTCGCCTCGAACTGGACAGAGTGGATGGGTTTCTGCAACTTTTAACCTAAACCAGGGGTGTCCAACCTTGGCAACTTTAAGACTTGTGGACTTCAACTCCCAGAATTCCTCAGCCAGCTTTGGCTGAGGAATTCTGGGAGTTGAAGTCCACAAGTCTTAAAGTTGCCAAGGTTGGACACCCCTGACCTAAACGGTTCTGAGCAGGAACTTCAGATCCTGCCTTGCTCTACTTGCTATCACCGTTTCTCAATAAAAGTTTCTTTTTGAAATCCTGTTTCAAGAGTTCTGCTTTCCTGAAGAGAGAGGAGAGGCAAGTCCTTAAATTGTGTTTTTGACCAGAGGATCTCCAGGTTTATTCGCAACTCCTGTTGTGATCTCCTTCGTTTGGAGGTGCCTGCCTCCTTGTTAGTCTTTGATGGAGGGGGTGCGAGACCACCACCAAGGAACGGATACTTTTGTGGTTTCCCCCTTGGTGGGGAAATGTGAGAGAAAAAAATGGTACAGTACATAATGTTTCATTTCTAAAACAGCATTGCGTAAGAATCACGAATAGCTTTTGAGGAAAAAAAAAAGATCCTCCTAACCTTTTCCAATGTGCCTGCAATGTACGGAAATGAAAACATTGCTTTGCTTGTTTTCTTCATTATCTGTTATGGAGGAGCTCCTGTAAGGTCTTTTTAAAGATTTGATGAAGGCATAGCCACATGTTCTGAGGGCTTCCTTGTTGTGTTTTCATTCTTTTTCTCTCCCATTTTTGCTGGTTGGCAGGCCCTCAGCTCAGTGGTGTAGAGTTCTGATGACTCCCATTTTGTGCTCCAGTGGGTGGTGCAAATCTAAATATTGATCTGCGTGGGTGGGTTTTCTGTGAACTTCAATGTTAAAGTTTCTGACTATTTTCCTTCACATCTTCCCGTGTGAAACTGTTGTATCTTCCCACAGAGTTGATATGTTTGGTGATTGCTTTCAATTCCTGTGTTTTGATCTTGACCCAAGTATCATGTACCTATACTAGACAGTGGGTGGAGTTCCTGTGAAGGTAGCCTTAAGGCTTTGGTTTCGACTTCTTCCATGTAGCCACAGTGGGAGACACAGGTGAACCGATGACGCAGCCATGTTTCTATCTGTAGAAACCTTCGTTGTATTTAAAATAGGTAGTGGTCAAGCAGTGGTCCAGCATGGCACATATGTGGTCTGGGCTGAGGTTGGTTCTGTCACCTAAAGTGCTGTCTTGTAGCAGTCATTTTTTCACTACCATGACACCTTCAGTAGTTGGAATGAGTAATGTCAAGCTGCCACGCCCACCCCGGCCCACCAAGGTCAAACACAACCCTGATGCAGCCCCCAATGTAATTGAGTTTGACACCCCTGCCATAGGGCATAATCTTGCTTTTTAAAACAATGTTCAGAAACCACACCAGTGAGGACAAATTATATTTACTGGACACATATTTTTGAATAAAATAGGACAAGGAACAGAAGAAATTGAAGGACTTTGTGGTTGGCTGGGTACCATAAGAGTTCATTGCCAAGAGTGGTTTTTCTTTTTATTCCAATTCTGCAATTTTTCCTTTTGGGGGGGGAGGGGGAGATATTGGAGATGTCTGATGCATACAACAAAACTTCCAGAAAACAAGAAAGGGGGATAGTGGGTATCAATGTGAGGATAAAACTAATAATTTATCATGATTAAGAGAAGTACAGAGCAGAAATAAAAAAAATATTAATTGAATTTCAATATACAAAGAAGAAAAAAACATGAAAACTAACTAAAAGGAAATAGCAGAATACCCAACAAGATATCTCTTTTACAATAACAAAGAGATAAATTAGACCCCAAAAATTTACTAATATCCCATGTATCTAACAAAACTGAGCAAACTAAAAGACAATTAAACGCCAGAGGAGCTGGTCCATTCTTTAAATCCTGATTGTGACTCACAAATGATGTTGCCCAGTTGCAGGATATGTTGCACTGGTGGTCTCATGAGTAGAAGTATCAAGGCTCATTGGCTAACCTCAATTTGACCTCACAAACCCTGGAAGCTAAGAGCTAGGGCAGGTTTAGTAGCCATCCCTTAGAAATGGGCAGCCTGTAATTTTTAAAGGCAAACCATGACTGTGAAGAATGTAGGGGCTTGTGCTTACAACCTGACTGTAAGCTCACAGGAAGTACATCAAACACCTGAAAATTAATTGGCATGAAAAATTGGATACTGTAAATTTTCCCCCAGAAGTTTTTCCCAGGTTGTTAGACCTTCATGGTTGAAAGCTTTTGGGGGCCACTGAAGGAACCCTTTTCTGTTGCTTCTTTATCAATGCCTCCCCCCTTAGCATCAGAAAAAATAAAAACACCCATCAAGTCTCCCTGATCTGATCACCTTTTCATCTTTTGACAAAACACGTGTGTCCCACTCAAGTGTTTTGAAAAAAAAAAAAAAAGAGGGATTGTAGGAAGTTAGCACCTACCCCTCTCCTAGAAAAATGAAATATCCTAAGAAATATTAAAAAGGCAGAATATTCCCCCTAAAAGGGAAGTAGAAACAGAGAGGCAGAAGCTCACCCCTCACCTTTGTTAGTGGGAGGGCCATTAAGGCCTGGGCCAGAGTATTCTACATAACAAAGGCCTCTACCCATATCACCACCTGGCCTGGGAAGATTGCATCAGCCAGCACTCAGGTGAAGCCATGTGGTCCAGACAAAGCCTACAAAGTTAGCTAAGACCCCCGCCCCTGGGAGTCTGACAGCCAATGGGATACATTTCTTACACAGGAACAGGAAACACTAAGGTGGGGCCCGACAGTGGGTATATAACCAAGGGTCTCTCAGCATCTTGGCCCTTTCTTCTTTTCTTTCACCCAACATCTTGAAGCATGTGATCTTCCCTTTCACTTTGGAGCTCCAAGCCATGTGGTCCTGTCGACCATTAAACCATCTTTCCAAACAGCCTCCATGTTTCCAGTGTCTTTTCCCCCACTTGGAACTGAACCCAAAAGGATATTTCTTCCAACAGAAATGGAAAGATGGTTTAATGGTAGACAGGATCACATGCCTTGGAACTCTTGGGTAAAGAAAAGAGAAGAGATGCTGAGAGTTCCTGAGTTTTATGCCCTCTGTTGGGATTTGAATTTGAGCTTGTATACTGATTGGTTGTGAGACTCCCATGGGGCCATGCAGGGGCAACTCTGTAGGCTGTCCTGAGTTCCAGGCTTGGTTGAGCCTTGCTGGATGATGTAATGAAAGGGCTTTGGTATTCCTATTATGGGTCTGCCTGAAAGAGGTAGATCTTTGTTATGTAGAATAGACTGGCCCAGGCCTTAATGGTCCATTAGCAAAGGTAGGGAGGCCTCTGAGTTTCTACATCTGTTTTAGGGGAAATATTCTGCCTTTTTAATATATCCTAAAATATTTCATTTCTCTAGGAGAGGGGTGGGTATTAACTTCCAACACAACCATGTAACAAATTTAATAACTGCAGTGATTCACTTAACAAATGCGGCAAGAAAAGTAAAACTTACTTAACTAATTTCTCACTTAGCAACATAAATTTTGAGCTCAATTGTGGTCATAAGTTGAGGACTACCTGTATATGTTGAGGTTCTTATATTTCAGCTTCCTCCATACAACAGAGCTTAGATCCAATAGCTAAAAGGCCAGTATCACAATCCAACTTTTACTAGATCTGCATTAAAAATTGCAGCGTAGGGTGTCCTTGTAATAAAGTTAATCTGATGATCAGTCAGCCATGTGCTTTGGTAGAATATTCTATTTTTCCTTTTTTTTTAAAAAAAAAATGTATTTTAGAAATACATTTAAAATCTTCTCATTTTTTTTGAGAAGATTTTAAATGTATTTCTAAAAGGTATGATGAAGATCTTAAAACAGAAGGATTTTATGACAAATTGACTGACTTAGATAAGATTTTGACAGGTACTGATGAAAAGGTGATTAAAAAATTGTATGGTTATTTATTGGAAACTAAACTAGAGGAAGAACAAGTTCAAGAAACTATGATTGCTTGGGGGAAGAACTTTGGATATGGGATTGATCTAGAGAAATGGCAAAAATTGTGGTCTCAAAATTATAAAATGACAATGTCAACAGCATATAAAGAAAATTTGTATAAGATATTTTACAGGTGGCATTTCCCCCCGACAAGAATAGCAAGAATGTTCAAGAATAAATCCGAAAAATGTTGGAAATGTCATCAGATACCTGGCTCATATTACCATATGTGGTGGACTTGAGAGGATGCTAGAAAATACTGGACTAAAATCCACATGTGGTTGGAAAAAAATGACAAAGAAACATATAGACTTGAAACCAGAGATATTTTTATTGGGAATTTTACCTGATACATATAGTAAAGATTTAAAATATTTGATTGTAAATGTATTAACAGCGGCTAGGATGGTATTTGCTAAAAATTGGAAAAATGAGAAAATACCATTACAGGAGGAAATTATTAAGAAAATACTGGAATGTACTGAAATGAGTAGATTGACATTTGAAATCAGAGAACAAGAAGATAAACAATTTTATAAAATTTGGGACCTTTTCTATCAATGGTTAGATAATAAAATACAATAATAGAATACCTAGAATTTTAGAAAATAATGAATATATAAAGATGTATTTCTTTTTCTTTTTTGTTTATCATATTTATAAAATGTTTTCAGGATAGATTTGGGAGGATTATATGAATTGTTATAAAATAAATTAAGTAAATTATAGTTATCTCGCAAAGTATGAATGAATAAAATTATAGCCAAATGATTGTTTAATAGTGATACTAGGGTATTCAATTTTTGATTGATAATATGAGTTAGCATGCAATGTAACTGTAATTGAGACTATGAAATCGATACACAAAAAATTTGTAAACCAACCGACACACTGCTTGTACATCTATGAAAGAAAGCTGGATGTTTTTATGTTTTGTTTGTTTTTGTTTGTCTTTAAAAACCAATAAAACTTTTTTTTTTTTTTAAATACATTTAAAATACGTTTAGAAATAGTAATTGTGAGAGGGATCTTGGAGTCCTAGAAGATCATGGGTGTCAAACCTGATCATGTCACATGATGTATTGTGACATATCGCAACTTTTGGGGCCTGCGTGTGACATATCTGGTCTGCCGGCCACTAGTTTAACAGGCCTGTAGTAGACAATCATTGAGCCAACAGTGTGTTGCAGCTGCCAAAAAATCCAATGCAGTTCTAGGCTGTATTAACAGAGGAATAGAATCAAGATCACGTGAAGTGTTTATACCACTTTATAAAGCCTTGGCAAGGCCACACTTGGAATACAGCATCCAGTTTTGGTCACCACGATGTAAAAAAAGTGTTGAGACTCTAGAAAGAGTGCAGAGAAGAACAACAAAGATAATCAGGGGACTGGAGCATAGGTGGTATTCAGGTTCTGCCTCCTGAGTCCCAGCTGATCGGCTGGGTCTTCTTTTTGTTGCCCTGCACAGGAGAACAGAGCTGGAAAGCAGGTTAGTGGGATGGGAGAAGGAATAGAGATTTTGCAGTAACCTTCCCCTGCCACGCCCAGCAAGCCACGCTCACAGAACCGGTAGTAAAAAGTTTTGAATCTCACCACTGGACTTAGCTAAAACATATGAAGAAGGGTTGCTGGAATTGGGTAGGTCTTAATTTAATGAAAAGAAGGACCAGGAGTGACATGATAGCAGTGTTCTGGTAACTCAGGGGTTGCCACAAAGAAGAGGGAGTCAAGCTATTCTCCAAAGCACCTGAAAATAGGACAAGAAGCAATGGATGGAAACTAATTTAGGAGAGAAACTGAGAAGGTATTTTCTGACAGATAGAACAAATAATCAGTGGAACATCTTGTCTCCAGTAGTTGTGGATGTTCCAACATTGGAAGTTTTAAAGAAGATGTTGGATAACCATTTGTCTGAAATGGTATAGGGTTTCTTGCTGAAGCAGGGGATTGGGCTTGAAGACCTCCAAGGTCCCTTCCAACCCGTTCTGTCCTGTTCTGTTATAGTCTATTCTTTCTTCTACTATATATTGACAATTGCCCGCTTTTTCTTATCCCTGCTGCATATTTTCCACTGTCTGTGACCTAATGGAGACTTCCCAGCAAGTAAATTTACAGAATTTGCACATGGCATTTAACATTTAATGGTTGTTATACAATTTCCTCCTTCAGGATACAGATAATCAGAGTTGGAAAGGACCTTGTAGGTCATCTAGTCCAACCCCCCGCCCAAGCGGGAGACCCTACACCATTTCTGATAAATTGGCAGTCCAATCTCTTCTTGAAAGTCTCAAGTGATGGCGCTCCCACAACTTCCGAGGGCAAGCTGTTCCATTGGTTGATTGTTCTCTCTGTCAGAAAGTTTCTCCTTACTTCCAGGTTAAATCTCTCCTTGTTCAGTTTCCATCCATTATTCCTTGTCTGGCTTACAGGAGCTTTAGAAAATAGCTTGACCCCTCCCTGTGGCAGCCCCTCAAATATTGGAAGACCGCTATCATGTCTCCCCTGGTCCTTCTCTTCACTAGACTAGCCAAGCCCAGTTCCTGCAACCGTTCATTGTATGTTTTCGTTGTATGTTTTAGCCTCCAGTTCCCTAATCATCCTGGTTGCTCTTCTCTGTACTTTTTCTAGAGTATCAACATTTTTTTTATAATGTGGTGACCAAAACTGGATGCAGTACTCTAGGTGTGGTCTTACTAAGGCTTTATAGAGTGGTATTAGTACTTCCGTTGATCTTGATTGTATCCCTCTGTTAATACAACTTAGGATTGCATTAGCTTTTTTGGCGGCGGCTGCACACTGCTGGCTCATATTTAGCTGGTTGTCCACTAAGACTCCAAGATCCCTCTAATCAAATTTCATGCTAGGAGATCTTGGAGGCAGCCCTGGCCAGCAGGAGTGAAGCTGGCTCCCGTGGAGCATCTCTCCTGATGCTGTTGCCATGTCCTAAATCCTTGGGAGCCACATTAAATAAGTCATAAAGTTTTAGGCGGCAAAGAGGTTTTGATCTCCACTGAGAGACACCCCCAAGAAAGCTTATTCTGTAATTCTGTTTTTTTTAAAAAAAAATCATAAACTTTTCGGGCTGAGCACATCACTAATCTTTGTAAGCTAAGTAGTCTCACATTTCACTTGACTCAGTTGCAAAGGTTGGTTGCTAGAAGTCAAAACCAAGCATTTAAACCAGGGGTCTCCAAACTTGGCAACCCTAACCCTAACCTGGCTAAAGAATGCTGGGAGTTGAAGTCCACAAGCCTTAAAGTTGCCAAGTTTGAAGACCTCTGATTTAAACAGTGAAAACATCTTGCAAACGCCTTAAGTAGTAGAGATGGGTCACATCTGTTTCTCTGCCTCCTATCTGGAGATGGCAGTCAGTGTTAGACAACATCTGTGCCTGAAAAGTGCAGAATGAAGGAGTTAAAACCATAGAGTACCTACCGTATTACTAGAATTGGTAGAATTGTGGGGGGGTGGAGAGAAGGACAGAGGGATTTCCTCTTCCGGAGGACTCATGGGAGGAAGACGGTGTGCCGAACGGCTTTTGTGCTCTTCCCAGGGTCGAAGCAGCAGCTGGAAGGTGAGTTGGAGGCAGCAGGTGGGAGGAGAGTCCGGGACCAAGTCGGGCTGTTCGGTTCCCTCCACGGCCTGGAAGCAGAGAAGCAACTGGGCTGAAGTGTGTCAGCTGCAGGTTCCCTCCCTCCCCAAATTTAAGCCCACCGGTGGCTGCAATTTTCCTTCTGATGAGAAGATTTTAAAAACCTCTTTTAAGTTCAGGCTGTTTCTCCATCACTAGAGGAGTGTTGCAGAGGAACGTCGTTGGAAGGATCCCTGGAGGTCATCTATTCCAACCCCCTGATCGAGCAGGAGACCCAACATCATTTCAGAGAAATGGCTGTCCAGTCTCTCTTTCAAAGCCTCCAGTGATGGAGCACCCACAACTTCTGAAGGCAAACAGTTCCCACTGGTTTGTTCTGGGTGTCAGGAAATTTCTTCTTAGTTGTAGGTTGCTTCTCTCCTTCGTTAGTTTCCATCCATTTGTCCTGCCTTTGGCTGCTTTGGAGAATAGGGTGACCCCCTCTTCTTTGTGGCAACCCCTCAATTATTGGAACACCGCTATCATGTCTCCCCTAGTTCTCCTCCTCACTAGACAAGCCATTCCCAGTTCCTGCCACTGCTCTTTACTTATTTCAGCCTCCAGCCCCCTAATCCTCCTTGCTGCTCTTCCATGGTCTCTTTATGGAGTGTCAACACCCTTTTTATATTGTGGTGATCAAAACTGGATGTAGTATTCCAGGCGTGGTCTTACCAAGGCTTTATAAAGTGGTACTAATACTTCATGTGATTTTGATTCTATGCCTCTGTTTATATAACCAAAGATTATATTAGCTTTTTTTGGCTGCTGCTTCACACTGCTGACTCATGTATAAGTGATCGTCCACTAAGACTCCAAGGTCCCTCTCACAGTTACTGTTTTGGAGCCAGGTTTCGCCTAATCTGTATTTGTTCCTTAGTTTTTTTCTGCCCAGGTGTAAAACTTTGCTTTTCTCCACATTAAATTTCATATTGTTGGATAGGGCCCACTGTTGAAGTCTGTCAAGATCTTTTAGAATAGAATTCTTTATTGGCCAAGTGTGATTGGACACACAAAGGAATTTGTCTTGGTGCAAATACTCTCAGTATACACAAAAGAAAAGATACATTCATCAAGAGTCAAAAATCATAAGGTACAACACAATGATAGTCATAGGGTACAATAAGCAATCAAATCATACTAGGAAACAGTCAATATAGATAGTAAGGATACAAGTGACAAAGTTACAGTCATACAGTCACAAGTGGGAGGGGAATGATGAGAAGATTAATAGTAATAGTAGTGCAGACTTTGTAAATAATTGGACAATGTTGTGGGAATTTTTTGTTTAGCAGAGGGATGGCTTTAAGGAAAAAACTGTTCTTGTGTCTACCGTATTTGCCGGCGTATAAGGCGACTTTTTGCCCTAAAAAACATGCCTCCAACTGGGGGTCGTCTATACGCCGGGTCGTCACGTGCGGCCAGTCAGGGCTCCTCCCTGCAACCGGAGCCCTGAGGAGACCGGCTTCAGCGCTCCCGTCTTCCCTTTGCTTTCAAAGGTAAGCGAATTATTTTACAAAGCCTCCCTGCCCGAGAGGGCAGCCCGATGGGAAGCTAATTTCCCGGGGCCTCTTCGTTCCTCCCGACCTCCCTACACTGCGCGCCTCTGACGCGCCGGTCCTCAGCCCAGCGAACTTTTCCACCTCAAAGAAAGGCCAGGCGGGAGCCGCTCGCAGCGCGAAACAGCCACCACCCTTAGCCCGACGCGGGAGAACAGGCGAGGTTGGCGCCCGCCAGCCCGTCCTTCCTGCCTTTGGGCACCTGCACGGAGCGCCTCCCGGCTCGGTTTCCCCTACCGGCGGGTCCTCCTTTCGTGCGGAGGGCTGCGGGAAGCGCTCGCCCGAGAGGATCTCTCCCTCTCTCTCCCCGCCAAAGGTCAACATCTGCGCTGCAGAGGAGAGGGCTGCAGCGATTCCTCCTGCTTGCTGAGTGGTGGGAAGCCGTGGCCCGCCCGTGCGGGATTTGGCAGCGAGGGGCAGGAGGAGGCACGCACACACTCGCGGCTCACTTTCCCAGCTCTGCCCAACCCTTATGGCTCTGGCGCGGCCCTGGCAGGATGAGCGGAGGGTCCAGCGGGGAGCGCTCGCTGCCCGCCAGGGCAGCGCCCAGAGCCATAAGGGTTGGGCAGAGCTGGGAAGTGAGCAGCGTGTGGGTGTGCGTGCCTCCTCCTGCCCTGGTTGCCAAATCTGCACGCGAAGCGGGCCAGCGGCTTCCCCACCACTCAGCAAGCAGGAGGAACCGGCTGCAGCCCTCCTCTGCAGCGCAGATGTTGACTTTGCGGGAGAGGGAGGAGAAGATCCTCTCGGGCGGCGCCTTCCCGCACCCCCTCCGAAAGGAGGACCGCGCCGTAGGGAGAAACCGAGCCGTGGAGGCGCTCGTGCGTGCCTCAAAAGGCAGGGAAGGACGGGCTGGCGGCGCTAACCTCGCCTCGTTCTCCCAGCGTCGGGCTAAGGGTGGCTGTTTCATGCGGCGTGCTCCCGCCTGGCCTTTCTTTGGTGGAAAAGGTCACTGGGCTGAAGGGACTGGCGCGTCAGAGGCGCGCAGTGTAGGGAGGTCGGGAGGAACGGAAGAGGCCCCGGAAATTAGCTTCCCACGTTGGGTTGGGCTGCCCTCTCGGGCAGGGAGGCTTTGTAAATAATTCGCTTTACCTTCAGCAAAGGGAAGACGGGCGGCAGCAAGGGAGAAGGGAAAGCAACGGTGGAAGGTCTCCCGATATGAAGTGCCCCCACCAAGCATGCAGGCAGCACCATATCTGGGCATGCAACAAAAGTACTTCCTAAGAGGCCGGCCTCCGCTCGCACCGCCTCCAAGTGGGGGGGTAGTCTTATACGGCAAGTATATAACAAACTCTATATTTTGAGTGGAAATGTTGGGGGTCGTCTTATACGCCCAGTCGTCTTATACGCCCGGCAAATACGGTAGTTGTTCTGGTGTGCAGTGCTCTATAGCATCGTTTTGAAGGAAGGAGTTGAAACAGTTTATGTCCAGGATGTGAGGGGGCTGTTAATATTTTCACAGCCTTCTTTTTGACTCTTTTTGGATCCTGAGCTTGTCTTCCGGGGTGCTGGGTATTCCTGCCACTTTAGTGTCATCTGCAAATTGAATTTCTCCTTCAATACCCTTATCTAAACCATTGATGAAGATATTGAAGAGTACTGGGCCTCAGCAGAACCTTGCGGTATCCCACTGCTTACTTCCCTCCATGTGGTATTATTAAGGACTATTCGTTGAATATGATTTGTCAGCCAGTTATGAATCCATCTGGTGGTGATGCTATTTAACCCACTTTTTTTCTAGCTTACCAAGAAGTAGATTGTTGTCTACTTTGTCAAATGCCTTGCTGAAGTCTAAATCCACAGCATTTCGCTGGTCTACTTTGTTGAAGAATGAAATAAGATTGGTTTGACTTAGCGGCGATTTTTTCTTTAAGAATGTCAAAGTGAGGCTTGGCTTTTTATTTTTACTTTTTTTTTCTCTTCATTGAACTTCTATTGCGATCTAGTTAATCAGATTGGTTTTTTCTTTTATATTTACTTGCTCTCTTTTCTCCTTTTTGACTGTTTATATTTTATAAAATAGAGGCCCCCTTTAGTATCTTTTTAAAAATATACATATATATATATATATATATATATATATATATATATATATATATATACATACATACATACATACATACATACATACATACATACATACTTTTTCTTTCTTTTAGGCTTTTTTTAGGGGGAAAGAAGGGGGAGTGGTTTTAAGAAACTTTGCAACACTGCCAACTAGAGGTTTGAAAATATTTTATTTGAAGTTGAGAGCTGGGGAAAAAAATTATTCTCAAGGCCACTGGAAGCGATAAGATAGAGGGAAGAGCACTGGAGGATGTTTATACAGGTGCTCTTTGGGACTTCTATTATCAATTGAATATTTGAAGCTTGGCTTTGAAATTTGTGGAGAAGCCAAATAAGAGCCTTGGATAAATAAAAGGCAGTGTGTGCTTTTTTTTTTTTTTTTAATTAACTGTTTTATCCCTCCCCTCCAACCCCACAGTATTTTGTAATATTGGTATACTTATTTTTTATTTTACCTCATTTTTATTTTTTTTAAAGGGGAAGCCTCAGAATATTTGTTTTTCGTTTTTATTTTTTTCATTGGGATATTTGCCTCTTTATCTCTACTTTTGACTTATTTTTATGGCTATTTTCCATTTTTTGAGGTCTTTCAATTGGATTAAGGTGGGAAGAACCTGAAGAACTTTTTTTCCTTTTTCTTTGTTTATTATTTTTTAATATTGTTGGGCTTTATTTTGTCTTTTTTCCTCTTTATTTTTAATTTTTACTTTTGAATTATAATTGAGTATTTCACAATTGGATTAAGGTCTTGAAGAACCTGAAGAATTTCTCTTTTTTAATTTTGGGCTTTTTACTTTTTACTGGGTTTTTTTTTTTTTTTTTTGGTGTTTTCCTTTTTCCTAATTGGATTACAATTGGTTACCTTATTAATTGGATTAAAAGAGCCGGAAGACTCTGAGCTACGGAATGAGTAAGAAAATTTTACCTTCGGGCATTTCAACTTCTGCTCCTGTCTCCCCATCATCTGGAGGACGACTTTCAATAATGGCGAAGCAAGATAAAGCACAAGTGGATTTAACGATGGTTATGCAAGGAATACAAGAACTTAAAATGAGTATTGAACAAAGAATGGAGAGTATTGAACAAAGAATTGGGAAGATTGATGAAAAATTTGAAAGTGTTCAACAAATGATGGTGAAACATGATGAGAGAATCCAAAAAATAGAAGAGAAAGACAAGCAAAGAGATGACACAATTGGAAATATTAAACGATTAAAGCTCTAGAAGATGACCATAAAAAACTGGAAAAAGAATTACAGAAAACGCCACAGAAAAAAGATATTAAACTTAAAATGGATATAATCAAACATAAAATGGATCAAGTAGAGAAAGAAGAACTGGCACAAAAAATTAGAAGTGCTAAACAGAACTATATTGAAGATGCAAATAGGCCAGGTAGATGGTTAGCATATAAATTGAGAAAAGAGAAAGAATCAAGGAAAATATTACAGTTAATAGACGATCAAGGTCAAATTTGTTATGGTAATAAAGAGAAAAAGGCAATCATTCGAGACTTCTATGGACAATTATATAAACAGGAGGATCTTGATGAGGAAAAAATTAAACAGTATTTACAAAATGCTAACCTACCTAAGATACCTGATGAAACTGGGAAAATGTTAGAAAGTGCTATAACAATGATGGAATTAACCGAAGCACTCAACAGATAGAACAATGGAAAAGCACCAGGACCAGATGGTCTCCCGGCAGAATTTTATAAAACATTACAAGAATCGTTGAGCACTTCACTGTTAGAAGTCATGAATGAAGTTATGATAAACAAGAAAATACCTAAAACATGGTCAGAAGTTTATATTACACTTATCCCAAAAGAAGGGGTTGACCCATTACAAATTAAGAACTATAGACCTATTTCCTTATTGAATGCAGACTATAAAATCTTTGCTTCAGTCTTGGCAGAGAGGCTTAAAAAATACTTAAACAACTTTATTCACCCTGATCAGAATGGATTTTTACCAAAGAGACAAATTAAAGACAATATGAGGGTAATCCTGGACACATTGGAATACTACGAGGCGCACCCTGAAAAACAAATGGCTTTGATATTCTTAGATGCCCAAAAGGCATTTGATAATGTGAATTGGAGATTTATGTTATTATTATTGGAACAGATGGGCTTTGCTAGAAAATTTATCCAAGCAATAGAAGCCATATATTATAAGCAAACGGCAAAAGTAATGATAGATGGAGAATTTACAGACTCTATTAATATTAAAAAAGGTACAAGATAAGGATGCCCATTATCTCCTTTGTTATTTGTATTGACCTTGGAAGTGTTAAATAGAAATATTAGAGAGGATATAAACATAAAAGGAATGAAAGTTAAAAAGGAGGAATTTAAATTGCAAGCCTTTGCAGACGACTTGGTCTTTATTTTGGAAGATCCTCTAGAGACAGCTTTAAAACTATTGGAAAAGATAGAGATGTATGGTGAGATGGCTGGCTTGAAAATAAATAAAGACAAAACAAAGATTCTGACAAAGAACATGTTATTAAGACAAAGAGAAGAGCTGGCAGACCTATTGAAAATTCAAGTTACGAACAAAGTTAAATATTTGGGGATATATTTGATGTCAAGATGTACTACACTGAAAGAGAATAACTATATTAAACTTAAACAGCAGATAGCATCTGATCTGAAAAAATGGGAAAACCTACAATTGTCATTGATAGGTAGAATTTCAACAATTAAGATGAATATTTTACCCAGAATTTTATATTTGTTCCAAACAATACCAGTTAGGTTAGGTAAGGATTACTTTGAAGAATTAAATAAAATTGTGTTGAAGTGTATATGGCAAGGTAAGAAAGCGAGAATAAAATTAAAACTCTTACAGGATGCTAGAATTAGAGGAGGATTTGGCCTTCCTAATTGGGAGTTGTATTATCAAGCTGCAAACTTAATGTGGGCTAAAGAATGGATAACGTTAAGAAAGACTAGATTGTTGACATTAGAAGGACATGATTTATTATTGGGTTGGCATGCTTTTCTATGGTATAAGGGAACTAAATCACAGGGTTACTTTAGAAGGCATTATATACGGGAATCGTTATGGTTGAATTGGGAGAAAATTAAGAAACAATGTTATTTGAAAATCCCAGTTTGGTTATCAACTATTGAAGCTTTTTCTTATCCTATAACCTATAAGAAGGAACAAACAGTTAGATATGGGGAATTACTAGATGAAAAGGGTGAACTTAAAACGATGCAAAATTTAGAAGAACAAGGTATAAAGATGAATTGGTTTTCATATGCGCAAATACATTCAAGGTATCTTAAAGATTCTAAAATGGAAGGATTTTATGATAAATTCACTGATTTTGACAGGTACTGATGAAAAAGTGATCAAAAAAGTATATAATTATTTGTTGGAAATTAAATTAGAGGAAGAACAAGTTAAAGAAATAATGATTGCTTGGGGGAAGAATTTTGGATATGGGATTGATTTAGAGAAATGGCAAAAATTGTGGTCTCAAAATTACAAAATGACAATGTCAACAGCATATAAAGAAAATTTGTATAAGATGTTTTACAGGTTAATTTATTTCCCCCGACAAGAATTGCAAGAATGTTCAAGAACAAATATGAAAAATGCTGGAAATGTCATCAGATTCCTGGCTCATATTACCATATGAGGAGGCCAGGAAATACTGGACTAGAATTCGCATATGGTTGGAAAAAATGACAAAGAAACATATAGATTTGAAACCAGAGATTTTTTTATTGGGAATCTTACCTGATACATATAATAAAAAATTAAAATATTTGATTGTAAACGTATTAACAGCGGCTAGGATTGTATTTGCTAAAAATTGGAAGAGTGAGAAAATACCATTAGAGGAAGAAATTATTAAGAAAATACTGGAATGTGCTGAAATGAGTAGATTGACATTTGAAATTAGAGAACAAGAAGATAAACAATTTTATGAAGTTTGGGATCTTTTTTATCAATGGTTAGATAATACAATATAATAATAGAATATTTAGAAACCTAGGAAATAACGAATATACATTTTTTTTGGTTTTGATAACATTTTTAGAATATTTTATTAAGATAGACTTGGTATGATTTTACGATCTGTTATAAAATAAATTAACTAAATTATAGTTATCTCGCTTAAGTATGAATTAGTAAAATTATAGTCAAATGATTGTTTAATAATGATATTAGGATATATAATTGTTGATTGATAATATGAGTTATTATGTAACATAATTATTATGATGACTATGAAATGGATGCACAAAAAGGAGTGGTAAACCAACCGATACACTGTCTGTAAATTTATGAAGAATGATGATGTTTTTATGTTATGTTTTATGTTTTATGTGTTTTTGTTTGTTAAAATCAATAAAACTTTTACTAAAAAAAAAAAAAAAAAGATTGGTTTGGCATTATCTGTTTTTAACAAACCTGTGCTGGATATTAGTTACATTTTTTTTGTTTCTAGATGTTTTTTAATTATTTCTTTCCAGTATTTTCTCAGGTATCGATGGTAGGCTGATTGGTCTGTAGTTTCCTGGGTCTACTTTTTTCCCCTTTTCTGAAGATGGGAACCACATCAATTCTTTTCCAATCCTCTGGTATTTCCCCAGTGCTCCAAGATTTTTTAAAGATATGATACAATGGTTATAGAACAGAATAGAATAGAATTCTTTATTGGCCAAGTGTGATTGGACACACAAGGAATTTGTCTTGATGCATATGCTCTCAGTGTACATAAAGAAAAATAAAATATATTTGTCAAGAATGATAAGTTACAACACTTAGTGATAAGCATAGGATACTAACAAGCAATCAAATCATACTAGGAAACAATAAAAACAATATAAGTTGTAAAGATACAAGCAACATGGATATAGCCATAAATGGGAAAAGATATAGATACTACCGTAATGTTATGAGATAACATCTGCCAGCTCTTTCAGAACTCTGGGATGTAATCCATCAGGTCCTGGTGATTTGTATTCATCAGGGACAGGTGTTCTCTTACCATTGTCTTGCTTATTTTAATTTTTATTTCTAATCTGTCTTTTACAGTTTTTGATAGGTTGGACGAGTGTCCTTTTGTGTGAAGACTGATGCAAAGAATGAGTTAAGCAGCTCTGCTTTCTCTCCACTGCCTGTTACTTGCTTGCTATCTTCTCTCTTTAGTGGACTGACTGTTTCCTTGACATTTTCTTAGTTTTGTTATTTATATGTTGAAACTTTTTATTATCTTTGACTTTTGTTGCAAGTCTTTGTTCATTGTGAGCCTTTGCTTTCCTGACTTCATCTTTGCAGATTCAGGCTATCTGCTGATATTCTGCCTTAGTTACTGTTTGTGTCCCTCTTTCCACTTTTTGTACTTATCCTTTTCGTCTTTCAGCTTATCAGAGAGAGATCTCTGCAACCATGCTGGTTTCTTGTTGGATTTCTTGCTTTTCCTTTTTAGTGGTATAGTTTGACTGGGCTTATATGATCATATATTTCTCAGTGTTTCCCAGGCTTCTTGAGTTGTTTTCCCCTTTAGGATTTTTATCCATTAAATGTTGCTTAGGGTCTCTTTGACTTAGAACAGCTTTTCTAAAGTTTAAGACACTGGGTGGATTATATTCCATTGCTTGTGTTTGCATTATATTGAATTTCAGTAAGACGTCACTCTCTCCCAAGGTTCCGACAACTTCAACTCCTTCTATCACTTCTTCTCTATTAGTAAGAATTAGGTCCAGTATAGTTTTTCCTCTAGTTCCCTCCTCTACCTTTTGGATGATAAAGTTGTCAGCTAAGTTGGTTAGGAATCTGTTCGATCTCCCACTTGCTGCAGAGTCTGTCTCCCAGTTGATATCAGGTTAGTTCAAGTCTCCCATTACTATTGTGGTATTTTTCCTACATACATTTTTTAATTGATTAGCAAAGAGTTCATCTATTTCTTCTGCTTGGTTGGGTGGTCTGTAGTACACACCTATAGCAAAGTCATTTCCCACCCTTTTATATTGACCTATATGGATTCTAGGAGGTTTTTATCCTTGGTTTTGTGTATTTATGTAGAGATGTAGTGATCTTTTATATATAATGCAACTCTACCTCCTCTTTTGTTTGGTCTGTTTCTTCTGAATAGTTTGCATCCTTCTGTCAGTACATTCCAGTCATGAGATTCCTCCCACCAAGTTTCAGTAATGACAACTATATCATATCTGCCATCATGTACTAATAGTTCAAGTTCACCTTGTTTGTTCCCTAAACTTTGAGCGTTAATATATAGGCTTTTGAGTCCTTTATTGGTCTTGGATATGTTTCTTTTATCTCCTACTTTGTAACTGGGATTTCCATCCTTTCCATCACTCTCTGTTTCATTATGTTTTTATTTTTACTCACGTCCTCCTTGTGTTTGGTTATCTAGTGGTTTTTGCTTGGAATAGGTCTCAGAGATTGGGGCCCTCTCCCCCTCAATTTTAGTTTAAAGCACTTTGGATAAGATGAGGCAGTCATTTTCTGAATATACTGTTTCCAGTTCTTGTGAGATGTAGTCCATCTCTTGCCAATATCCCTTTGTCTAGGTCAGTGGTTCCCAACCGGTGGTCCATGGCCCACTGGTGGTCCACAAGAAAATTTTGGTGGTCCACAGAGAAATGTCACCCCCCAGAGCACCCCCCCAAAGCAATTAATCCAGGCTGCGCAGGAACACAAGGCTGCGTTGCCCACATGGTCCGCGGGAACCCTTCCCGCCCACTCACTCCTTATCTGGCAAACTTGCCTGCTAAATTGCTATTTTTCCTTTTTCCGACCATCAGCTGTTCTGCTGTACTAGGAGATTTAGATTAGCTAGAAAGCAGGAAATTATTGGATTTCCTGCTTTCTAGCTAATCTTTAGGTCTTTGGCCCTGCTTTTAAGCAGAGCCGAACCTTCCTTAGGACTGAAGCTTCTATTATTCAGTGCAGGTAGCTGATGGCAGAATCATTGATCTCTAAGTGAATCTGTGATTCTGTGAGCAACTCAATCTGCCTGCCTGCTTTGCCTGCTTTTGGGTAAAAGTTGCTCTTTTTTTTTATAAAAAATTCAATATTTACATACATGGTGTGTTGTAAGTTAATTTTGTGAATTTGCTTGCTAGCAAATTTTATGTGACAGACACAGATAGCCAATGGCAGAAAGATAGATCTCTGAATCTGTGATTCTGTGAGCAACTCAATCTGCCTACCTGCTTTGCTTGATTTTGGGTAAAAGTTGCTCTTTTTTAAATTAAAAAAAATCATTATTTACATAAATATTCATTGTATTTATCTCTGTCTCTCATCTCTCTCTGTATCTCTCTCATCTCGGTGGCACAGTGGTTAGAGTGCAGTACTGCAAGCTACTTCTGCTGACTGCCAGCTGACTGCAATTTGGCAGATCAAATCCCATCAGGCTCAAGGTTGACTCAGCCTTCCATCCTTCCAAGGTGGGTAAAATGAGGACCCAGATTGTTGGGGGCAATAGGCTGACTCTGTAAACCACTTGGAGAGGGCTGTAAAAGCACTATAAAGTGGTATATAAGTCTAAGTGCTATTGCTATTGTTGTCTCTCTCTGTATCTCTTTCTTTCTCTCTCATCACTTTCTCTCTCTCTTATCTCTGTCTCTCATCTCTTTCATCTACAGATAGATTTTACAGATAATCAGAGTTGGAAGGGATCTTGTAGGTCATCTAGTCCAAGCAGGAGACCCTACACCATTTCTGACAAATGGCAGTCCAATCTCTTCTTGAAAGTCTCAAGTGATGGCGCTCCCACAACTTCCGAGGGCAAGCTGTTCCATTGGTTGATTGTTCTCACTGTTCTCACTTATTTCCAGGTTAAATCTCTCCTGGTTCAGTTTCTATCCATTATTCCTTGTCTGGCCTACTGGTGCTTTAAAAAATAGCTTGACCCCTTCCTCCCTGTGGCAGCCCCTCAAATATTGGAAGATGCTATCATGTCTCGCCTAGTCCTTCTCTTTACTAGACTAGCCAAGCCCAGTTCCTGCAACCGTTCGTTGTATGTTTTAGCCTCCAGTCCCCTAATCATCCTGATTGCTCTTCTCTGTACTTTTTCTAGAGTCTCAACATCTTTTTTACAATGTGGCGACCAAAACTGGATGCAGTACTCTAGGTGTGGTCTTACTAAGGCTTTATAGAGTGGTATTAGTACTTCCCTTGATCTTGACTGTATCCCTCTGTTAATGCAATTTAGATTGTATTAGCTTTTTTGACTGCTGCTGCACACTGCTGGCTCATATTTAGCTGGTTGTCCACTAAGACTCCAAGATCCCTCTCACAGTTACTGCTACTGAGCCTGGTTTCACCCAGTCTATATGTGTGCTTTCATCTCTCTCTCTCATCTCACGGGCCAGTCAGTGTCTCAGGGTGGAGAGGAAGTCGCACGTCTCCCAGTTGTGCAGCACCAGCAAGGGCTGGAAGAAACGCCCATGAGACCCAGCAAGAGGTGAAGCTTTGCTCCCACCCTGGAATACGGAGTGAATCTCCATCCCCCGCCCTTCCCTTCTCAGGCCAGTTGAGGAGTGAGTGGGAGGGGTGGGCAAGGGGCGGGACCAGCCAGTGGTGGGTTCAGCTGACAGGAAGCCACAACAAGGGGACGAAAGAGCCATAGGTTGCTGACACCCATTGCTTCGGCCCACCTGTGCCATCACCCCCCCCCTTGCCATAACAACACTCTTACTTCATTCTGACCAGCGAGGGCTGTGCTATTCCTTGCACGCTGCACCATTTGCAAAGTTGCACATTGCATGTACCACCCTCTAAGGTGGAGATTTCCAGCCCCACCCTAAGCTTCCTTGCCAATTCCATATTCAGAGTTCAGTCACAGGACTGGCCCATTGGTCATCCTGGAGCAGCTCCTCCACCCAGGTGTGTTGCAGACCACCAAAATTTTGTTGCAGACCGCCAGTGGTCCGTGGACCACTGGTTAGTGACCTCTGGTCTAGGAAGGCAAAAGTCTATTGTCAACACCAGTTTTTAAGCCAGTGGTTTGTTTCTAAAATCCTTTGCACTTTGATTGGATGTTGGCCTTTTATTGGATGTATAGATGAAAACACCACTTGTGTGCTCCTAATCCTTTAATTTTCTTCCCTAGCTGTTTGTAATCTCCTGTTATTGTTTTCTGATTCGTTGTGTCATTGGTTCCCACGTGTATGAGAAGAAAGGGGTAGTAATCTGTGGGGTTGATTATTTTAGTAAGGTATTCAATTACATCTTTTATTTTTGTTCCAGGGAAACTATATAACTCCCTTGAATAGATTGACTGCCTTATCTGCAGACTATAGTTTCTGTTCCTCTAAGAATTGTCACCAATATTCACCTTTTTACCCCCCTAGGGAAGTCTGGAATACTTTTCTTCCTGTCACAGGAATGCTGGGTTGTGCCTCTTTTTTAAAGAAACTATTGATTAATATTCTTTTGTGAGTGTTTGTATATTTTCTTCCAGGGAGAGATTATGAAAGTGATTGTTCAGTTCCAGAGGGGCTTCATTGGAGTGGGCTATGGTAGATAGTAGGAGCTCTTGGTTTTCTTCTAAGAGTGACATATTTCCATTGCTCTTTAGATACATATGCTCATGTTCTACAGAAGCTGTTTGTTCCTATTGTGTTCGATTTCAGTGTATCCATTTTCTTCTTTTTATGCATATAGGGAGACATCATTTTTAGAAGCTGTCTGCTCCCTATTATGTTTTACTTTGGTGTACTCTTCTTGTTTAGGTTGGGATTTCTCGTTTTGCTCATTGACTTTCAGAGTGCTAGAGTTGCCTCTTTAAACACTTTACTTTTTCTTCTAGTAATTTAAGTAGTTTACATTTAATACATGCATAGTTTAATGCAAAGATGGGCATTATCGACTAAAATGGCAGGGACCTAACAGAGGCAGAAGAGATTAGGAAAGGTGGCAAAATTACACAGAAGAACTATACAAGAACGAGCTTAATGTTCCTGATAACCACGATGGAGTGGTCACCGACCTCGAGCCAGACATTCTGGAATGTGAAGTCAAACGGGCCTTAGGAAGTCTGAGCAACAACAAAGCTAGTGGAGGTGACAGTATTCCAGCTGAGCTATTCAAAACCTTAAAAGATGATACAGTAAAAGCGCTACACTCAATTTGTCAGCAAATTTGGAAAACTCAACAGTGGCCACAGGGTTGAAAAAGGTCAGTTTACATTCCAATTCCAAAGAAGGGCAATGCCAAAGAATGTTCAAACTCCTGCACCATTGCACTCATTTCACATGCTAGCAAAGTTATGCTCGAAATCCTCCAAGCTAGGCTCCAGCAGTATGTGGACCGAGAACTACCAGAAGTACAGGCAGAATTTCGAAGAAGCAGAGAAACCAGAGATCAAATTGCCAACATACACTGGATCATGGAGAAAGCTAGGGAGTTCTAGAAAAACTTCTACTTCATTGACTAGGATAAAGCTTTTGATTGCGTGGATCACAACAAATTGTGGCAAGTTCTTAAAGAGATGGGAGTACCAGACCATCTTATTTGTCTGTTGAGAAACCTATATGCGGGTCAAGAAGCAACAGTGAAAACTGGACACGGAACCACGGATTGGCTCAAAATTGGGAAAGGAGTTCGGCAAGGCTGTATACTTGTCGCCCTGCCTATTTAACTTATATGCAGAGCACATCATGAGAAAGGCAGGGCTAGATGAATCACAAGTTGGAATTAGGATTGCCGGGAGAAATATCAACAACCTCAGATATGCAGATGATACCACTCTAATGGCAGAAAATGAAGAGGAACTAAAGAGCCTTGAAAGTCAACATTAAGAAAACTAAGATCATGGCATCCGGCCCTCTCAATTCCTGGCAAATAGATGGGGAAGAAATGGAGGTAGGGACAGAATTTATTTTCCTAGGGACTGCAGCCAAGAAATTAAAAGATGTTTGCTCCTGGGGAGGAAAGCTATGGCAAATCTAGACAGCATACTAAAAAACAGAGACATCACCCTGCCAACAAAACTGGCTATGGTTTTCCCAGTTGCAATGTATTGCTGTGAAAGTTCAACCATAAGAAAGGCTGAGCGCCAAAGAATTGAGACCTTTGAACTATGGTGCTGGAGAAGACTCCTGCAAGTCCCTTGGACTGCAAGGTGATCAAACCGGTCAGTCAGAGGAGATCAACCCTGACTGCTCTTTAGAAGGCCAGATCCTGAAGAGGAAACTTAAATACTTTGGCCACCAAATGAGAAGGAAGGACTCACTGGAGAAGAGCCTAATGCTGGGAAAGATTGAGGGCAATAGAAGAAGGGGATGACAGAGAACGAGGGGGTTGGATGGAGTCACTGAAGCAGCTGGCTTAAATGGACTCATGGGGATGGTAGAGGACAGGAAGGCCTGGAGGAACATTGTCCATAGGGTCACAACGGGTCGGATACGACTTCGCAACTAACAACAACAACAATGGAGTCATAATTTTTTTTTAGAAACAGTCTGCTCCCTATTGTGTTTTACTTTGATGTAGTCTTCTTGTTTAGGTTGGGATTTCTCGTTTTGCTCATTGACTTTCAGAGTGCTAGAGTTGCCTCTAAACACTTTACTTTTTCTTCTAGTAATTCAAATAGTTTACATTTAATACATACATAGTTTGGATCCTCTGTGGGCATAAAATGAAACATGTGGCACACTTTGCAAGAACTATAGTGTCAGTCTTCGTCTCCATGACATTTTTTCTGTTTGCTTGAAAATTAGAATTAAAAATTTCTAAAAATTTAAATATTTTCCATGTTGTGAAGTGCCAGTTAGTTTACAAGCATTTTGATCTTTTCTTTTCTGTCCTGAAAATTCTTCACTCTTCCCTGTTTCAAGGGTCTGCCTCTTTTTCTGTGGTTTATTTTTTCCTATTAGATCATTAAGAATTTAAACATTTCTAAAGAATTAAAATAAATAAACTATTTTTGAAAAAATTGAAAAAAGAATTTTATTTTAAAAAATTGAAAAAAGGATTTAAAAATTGAAAAAAGAAATTTAAATTAAAAATGATACTTAATAGTTAAAGAAATACTTAAAATTGGAACAAGGAATTTAAAAATTGGGGGGAGGGGAATTGAAAAGAAATTTTTCTTGAGGAATATTGGAATATTCCTTAAAGAATATTGAATTCCAGTATGATGTGGTCACTCTTGCCAAAGGTTCTGGCAACTTCAACTCCCTCTATCACTTCTCTATTAGTAAGAATTAGGTCCAGTATAGTTTTTCCTCTAGTTCCCTCCTCTACCTTTTGGATGACAGAGTTGTCTGTTAAGTTGATTAGGAATATGTTCGATCTCCTACTTGCTGTAGAGTTTGTCTCCCAATTGATATCAGGATAGTTAAAGTCTCCGATTACATCTTCATGTTGCCCTCTTGGTATAGTTTGTAATCCACACATGTATTGAAAATGACAGGTGGATAAAATTAATCAAGTATTGGAACTCTGTTCATCCATTCAGTGTTTGTTTTTTTACTTCCATGTTTTGCCAATAAGTATGGTATTTTCTATCTCATCCATGTATTAACAAGGTTCAATTGTGCTTAATCCAGCACTTTCTAAAAAAATAGCTATTGAGGACCTTTTGGCATCTTTGGTTGCACAGGTAGTCCTCACTTACCACTTCTTCCCTAACCCTTCAAAGTTACTATGGCACAGTAGAAGCAGATGTGCACCTGATCCCCAAAATTTGTGGTAAACCTTGCAGTTGTTCAGTGACCGCTTGTCAGCAGTGACTGTGATTTTGAAAGTGCAGGAAAAGAAGTTGCACCAATTTGGGTTCTACCAATAGTTGCATATTTATGATGGCCGCAGCATCCCACACTGATGATCCCCGTTTGTGACCTTCCCAGCTAGCTTATCACAAGCAAAATCATTGGGTATACTAGCAGGAAATTGCAAGTCACAGTCATATGGAATTGCCTTTAACAACCTACAGTGATTTGCTTAACAACTACAGAGGAACAGATGCAAGTTGGCACTGTCATGTGACATCATGCTTAATGATTGAGCTGCTTAATGACGCAGATATCAGTTCCAATTTTGGTAGATTAAGTGAGGACAACTTGAATGGGGATGTCACCAGAGGGGTTATAGACAGTATTTTCTGCTCTTACTTGCAGTTGCCGATTTCCATGAGCAAAAGTGGTGCTTCAAATCTTGCAGAAGCTTTCAGCATCACTTCATCAGTTAAAGCCCCCAAATCTCTAAATTTAGCTCAGAAGATTTGAGCGTAAGCATTCTGGAACATTTTGTCAGGTTTGAAAGACATAGATTTTCTCCATGAATACATGTGTAGGTAGGGAATATCTGTATTTCTCTCTGTAGGGATATGCCTGCAATTATATAATTTATCCCCAGCACTACAAGTTATAATTGATGATAGTCCTTTGTGTTGCTAAGAATTTGTGATTGACCCAATTAAACAACAGAATTTGATTGAATGCATATTTGAACATGGATCTCAGTAGTCTTCCATGTGTCGAATGATAAATAATATAAGTGAGAGATTATTCTTACATACTAAATTATTCTAGTATTGGGGCATGTTTGCTTTTTCATTTAATATTATATTTTTTAATATTATATTTATATTATGTAATATAATTTTTATTTTTTCACATCATCTCTAACCATTTTATGAACAAAGTTCCACTTTTCTTTGAATCTTACAGACAAAGAAGGGGGCAATAAGAGCACCTGGGACAACTGTAAATAACAAACAACATTGAAAAGGGAAGAAAATCAAGCCAGAAATCAAAATATTTTCCATTTTCTTCAGAAAACCAAACAATTCTGCTCCTTCTCCAGCAACTGTTAGACAAAAGAGAGAAAAATCAAGAAAGATTTCAAGCCGGAATAAGCAGATTATTCAGAACTGAAGGATATATTACATGAAAAGTCAAGGGAGATTATTTTTCATGCAGTATATCTGGAAGTCATTTGGAGGAAAAGGTGAATAGTAAAGCCATGTGGAACAGACCGTAATATAGGCCTCTCCCTGTGAGGAAGAAAATGGCTTGAATGAAAGCACCACTAAACAAGGTATTGTCTCAATTCCAGTCTGGTGATACAGCAGTGGATTGACTCCAGGGAGAAACTGTATGAGTGTCTAGATAGTGGGAAAAGCTTCATTAGAAATTCCCACCTCTTGAGACACAAGAGCACACACGCAGAAGAGAAACCCTTTGAATGTCCTATCTATGCGGAAAGTTTCAGTCAGAATTCCAACATCATGATACGCCAGAGGCCTCACACAGGAGAGAAACTCTTTGAATGTCCTGACTGTGGCAAAAGTTTTAGATATAATTCCCACTTGGTGATACACCGGAGGACTCATACAGGAGAGAAACCCTTTGAATGTCCTATTTGTGGGAAAAGTTTTAGTTGCAAATCTACGCTGGTGCTACACCAGAGAACTCACACAGGAGAGAAACCCTTTGAATGTCCTATCTGTGGGAAAAGTTTTAGTGATAATTCCAGCCTGGTGAAACACCAGAGTACTCACACAGGAGAGAGACCTTTTGAATGTCCTATTTGTGGGAAAAGTTTTAGTTGCAAATCAACGCTGGTGCTACACCAGAGGACTCACATAGGAGAGAAACCCTTGGAATGTCCTCTTTGTGGGAAAAGTTTCACACAGAATTCTGATCTGGTAAGGCACCAGAGGATTCACACAAGAGAGAAATCCTTCGAATGTCCTATTTGTGGGAAAAATTTTAATCGCAGTTTCCAGCTAGTAATACATCAGAGGACTCACACAGGAGAGAAACCCTTTGAATGTCCTATCTGTGGGAAAAGTTTTAGTCACAGTTCTCACCTGGTGATACACCAGAGGACTCACACAGGAGAGAAACCCTTTGAATGTCCTATCTGTGGGAAAAGTTTTAGTGATAATTCCAGCCTGGTGAAACATCAGAGGACTCACACAGGAGAAAAACACTTCGAATGTTCTGACTGTGGGAAAAGATACAGTCAGAATTCCTACCTGGTAATACATCAGAGGATTCACACAGGGGAGAAACCCTTTGAATGTCCTGACTGTGGAAAAAGGTTCAGTCAGAATTCCACCCTGGTAGTACACCAGAGGACTCACACAGGAGAGAAACCCTTTGAATGTCCTGACTGTAGAAAAAGTTTCAGTCAAAATTCTCACCTTATGAGACACCAGAGGATCCACATAGGAGAGAAACCTTTGAATGTCCTGACTGTAGGAAACGTTTCAGTTAGAATTCCTTCCTAGTGATACACCAGAGGATTCACACCATCGAGAAATCTTTGAAATGTCCAGTCTGTGCACGTTACTTCCAGCATCAATTATCTCTTATTGCACACAAGGAAACCCACATGAGGCAAAAGTTGAAGAGTTTAGAGAAGTGTTGAATTTCATTTGTGATCTCCCATTGAAAGTGTAGGTAAGAAATTGATCGTTTGAATTTTGGCCTGATTCATTTCACTCAAACATTTATCTGGATTAAATTTGTAGGTGGAGAGAAAAGGAAAGTGGAAAATGGCCTGACTGCCACCCCACCAGGCCTCATACCTTCCTCCTCACCTTTGGAAGATCTCTGATCCTCATGTTGGGGAGGGAGGGAAGGAAGGATACGCATTCTTGGGCCTCATGATTGCATCCTGGAAGGAACCACATATTCAGTGGGCCCTGGATTCATCCCTGGGCCATGCGATGGACTTCGGGAAGTGGCTGCCATTTTGCCCCACTGTCCAGACTGATAATACAGAAGAGGGACAAACCTCTCTGTTTTGCTTCCTTAACATGAGGGCAAAAATGGCAAAAGCCATTTTTGAGGCCAAAAATTGCCTCAGACTGTGAGATGAGCAGTGATTAAGTTTAATAATAAGTGAATTTAATAATAAAAAGATAATTTAAAGGAGGAGAGTCTGAAGTGGTGGCTGCTGCTTCTGGTTGTGGACCCCTGTCGGGTGGCAGTCTCTTTTCAGGAGGGACCAGGGGCAGCTGGCCGACACCAATTATGATCTTCCGGTATCCACCTTCCCATTTGATGGTAGGGGTCCATTTATCAACCCAAGCAAGTCCCAATAGGATAGATTTTGACATTTTTGGAGCCACTACAAATCGTATAAGTTCACAATGCCTGCCCATTTCTAATCTGATCAACTCTGTCATTTGGGTGGCTGGGACTCCTCCAATTAATGTTCCATCTATCTGTTCAAACTTGATTGGGCATTTTAGGGCTTTAGTTTTTATCCCTAATTGCTGAGCAATAGGGAGCCCAATAAGGCATCTGGAACACCCTGTATCTGTTACTGCTTCTAACTCCCCAGCCCCCCCCCCTCCCCCCAGTTTCAGGCACCACCAACTTCACTTTAACTGTAAAAGGGGGAATGGCAGCACTCACCATGGGGGCCCTCTTCCTCATTTGCCTTTTCGGGAAGGGTTTCTTTGGCCGGATGTTCCTCGCTCTCTTCTGTGGGAAGGGGAACCTCTACAGTGTGTCTGGCAAACTGGCTGGTGTCTGGAGGCTTCTGTGGAGCTCTTCTGCCTCTGGCAGCTGTACTGGGCCTTGGTTGTGGAACCAGTGCAGGAACCTGATATTCGGCTGCCTGATGACCAGCCTGGCCACATTGATAGCACTTTATTATCCTCGTAGATTGGGTAGGAGCAGCTTCAGCAGGTTTAGTTAGAGAGCGTCTGACCAAAGTTCTTATAGAAGGGCCCTCAGAGGGAGATTTTTGGTGTGGGTCAGGGGTCGCCAACCTTTTAGACCTCAGGGACCACCAAACTCATAATTTTAATCCCGAGGACCACTAATAAATATATATAAATTAATTTTAATATATAAATGTATATGAATATATATATATATATATATATGAATGTATGTATGTATGTATGTATGTATGTATGTATGTATGTTATTCAGCTTTGTTCAGGTATTTTCCCACGTCATTATAGTTGTGCTTTTAAAGTTGTAGCAATGTTTTGGCAGAATCTCATCTGCCATCATCAGGCTTCTGTATTATGTTCGTCTGTGAGTCAGACTTTCACAGCCGTTTCTGTTTTAAATTTGGTGCTAGCCTACTGCTGTGCCAGAATGGGTTTGTTTTTTTTCATCCTGATTGGTTGGGAGTCTTGGTCTGTGTTTATTGGTCTTGGAGTTTGCTGTGTTCTGCTTGATTGGTGTTTCTAATATCTTCTGTCTGTTTTGTAGTGTTTTTTTGTCTTGATTGACTGGCAACATTGTGTTTCCTGTATTGGAGGCTTTTAGTGTGGCTTGGCTCTGAGTAAACGGACGGCTATCATTTATTAGGAAACTAGGTTTCATCTGGGTGCCTGGTTGGGGTGTGTTTGAGCTGGAGGTATCAGGGGGGGTTTGTTTGTGCCCAGGAGTTTGCCTGGCTTGTGGTGTGGAGATTTTTTGTTTGTTTGTGAGTGCAGGCTTCCAAATAATTGACAGTCTGGTGGAGTCATCTCTTCTATTCATGCTTTCAGGTCTTTTTTCAATCTCTGTGGCTTCCCTGATAATTCTGTAGCTGGGGTTTTCCATAGTGGCTAGGGTTTTGGTGCCATTGAAGTCGATGCTATGACCTGTGGCTTTCATGTGTTGAACTAGTGAGGAAGTGTGTTCCAGCTTTTTTTACTGCATTTTTGTGTTCATCCAGGCGGGTACTTATCCTTCTATTGGTCTGTCCAATGTATATAGCAGGGCATGAGGCACAGGAGATTTCATATATGCCTTGGTTTTCCAGGTCAATCTTATCTTTGGGGTTTCTAAGGATGGCTGCTATTTTTCTGTCTGTTTTGAAGGCAGTCTTGATGTGATGCCTGTGTAGTATCTTACTGATTTTGTCTGTAGTATCTCTTATGTAGGGCAGGACAGCTGTTCCATAGGTCTGTTCATCTTCTAGGTCTCCATTATGTCTCAATGTGTTTTTGTGGATCAGCTCAGTAATTTTGCTTTTGTGGAAGCCGTTGGCTGTTAGTACTTTAGTCAGGGTGCATAGTTCAGTCTTTATGTGTGTCTTGTCTGCCAGGCGTTTGGTTCTGGCAATTAGTGTTTTGGCCACGGAGTTTATCTGTGCTGGGTGGTGGTGGGATTGGGCGTTGAGGTAGCGGTTGGTGTATGTTTTCTTCTGGTATATGGTGTGGCCTAGTGTGCCATCTGTTTTTTTGTAGATTAGTACATCTAGGAATGGTAGTTGTTTGTTTGTTTCCGTTTCCATGGCGAACTTGATTTTGGGGTGTGTGCTGTTTAGGTGTGTTAGGAAATTGTTTAGGTTTTCTTTTCCATAGGGCCAAATAACAAATGTGTCATCGATGTATCTTAACCATAGTTTGGGTTTGTGGGTGACATTAGCCAGGGCTCTGGATTTGAATTCTTCCATGAACAGGTTTGCAATGACGGGTGACAGTGGTGATCCCATAGGGGCTCCTTCAATTTGCTTGTATCTTTGTCCTTTGTATATGAAATATGTGTTGGTTAAGCAGTGTTCTGTTAGTTCCATGAGGTGTTTGGGTGGTTGGTATTTATTTTTGATGATTTCTAGGGTTTCTTTTATTGGGACTTCAGTGAATAGTGAAACCACGTCGAAACTTACAAGCAAATCTTTTTGTTCCACGTGTAGATCTCTGATCATTTCCAAGAGGTGATATGAGTTTTGTACATGTGAAGCTGCTGCTTCAGCATGGGGCTGTAGCTGCTTTGCTAGGTATTTGGTTAGGTTTTGTAGTGGTGCTCCTCTAGAGCTGACAATGGGTCTAAGAGGTATGCCTTCTTTGTGTATTTTTGGGAGGCCATATAGTTTGGGGCATCTGCAAGATTTTTCTCTTGGGATCTCTTTGCTCATGTGGCTGGTTATAATTTTCTTCTTGGTTATTTTTTCCAGGTATGTGGTTGGGTCCGTGTTTATGGGTTTGTATGTGGAGTCTTGGAGTAGGTCTGTCAATTTTGTTTCATAGTCTTTTCTATCCATTACTACTGTGGCATTACCTTTATCTGCTGGAAGTATGATTATGCTGCTGTCGTTCCTTAGGGCTTGCAGGGCTTTTAGTTCCTCTTTGTGCAAGTTGCTTTTGGGTGGTTTGCTTGTGCATAGGATGTTAGTGACTTGGTGTCTTATTCTATCATCTTCATCTGTATTTAATTTAGTTAGGCTGGATTCCACTCCACATATGATGGATTCTGTGGGGATTTTTTTGGGCGCTATAGCATAATTGAATCCTTTGGTTAGGACATCTGTTTCTGTTATACACAGTATCTAAAGTCCTGCATGTATTCGTGAGCTGGTCGGCCTTTTTGTTTTATGCCCAATAGTTCATCCTCTGCTTGCTGTTCTTTGGATTTGTCTTCAAACCGAGCTCGTAGAGCCCCCAGGAAAACTCCAATATCGCATAATGCTCCTGATCTCTTGTGGTGCATATCTGCTGCCCAGTCACTAGCCTCCCCCTGCAATACACTTGTAACTGCTATGACCATTGACCAATGAGAGGGGTAACAATGACCATATAAGTCAAAATTATTTATGACTTGTCCTAAAAAAACTGCCACTTTATTGGCATTTCCATCGAATACAGCATTCAGGAGAGGGGGTCCCCCACCTACACAGCCTTCCACTGCCTCCTCGGCTGTTCCTTCCACAGGCCATTTGGGAATCTGTCTCTTCTGCCAACCTTCCTTTATCACTGCCGCTAACTACAATTGGTAGACTTACTAGTAAAATAAGGCAACACTGACTTTCTGCCAAGAACTGGAGACTTCAATCAATAAACCATGTTACTCACACTTGTAGAGTTGAAATTGAAGAGATTATTGTGGCTAAGAACTGTAACGATGTCCGTGTAAAGTCAGTGTTGAAAACAGTTAACTCCCAACATTATTTTATCCATCCCTGCCCAATTTACCTCCGCCCCACCCAATCCGCCCATTATCTAATTATTCGCGCCACCACCCCGTGCCTAATTACACTATGCCTAAGCTAATATTACATTCCTCCCTTCACCCTACCTCTGATTAGTATCTTAAATAACAATAATCACTTCACCTCAAGCCCAGCACTGTGTTAAAGCCAAACAGTTTTAAAGCCAAACATTGCAAAAAGACATCTGTCCGTGTTATCTGAGTTCCAAGGCTACACAGCTCTCCCACATTCCGAAGTTGATTTCTGAGGCTGTGAAATGTCAGCCACAGCCCTCCTTCCCTTCTCTGCTGGTCTGGATCAGCTGCTTGCCAAGTTGCAATGCTGGACTTGAGGTGTAGATCAGGGATTCACAGCTATCAGGGATTCACAGCTCCAAGGCACAGCTGTAATGTCGGGCTTCAAGATGCTGGTAAGATGTAGAGCCCGGCAGGTGTGATCGGGCAGGCGTAGGCGGGGCCAACCAGGCATAATTGTTTAGTTCGGCGAACTGAACCATCCCTACCACCTGGTGCGACGTAGTTGAATTTCACCACTGCTTCGGAGGCTTCAAACAAGGGGATTGAAGGAAAGGGAGGCTTATAATCATGGTTTTGATTATAAGCCTCCCCACTCGTTTGAATGCGTCCCCAGGCCGGCTGGGAACCAATTTGGAGGCCAGTGAGCCCTCTTGCCTTGGAGAAGTCCTCTCCCAGCCTTTGAAATCGGTTCCAAAGGCAGCGAGGAAGCCACAGGGGGCTGCTGCCAGCCACGTTTGAATGTTGCTCCTCTAACTTGGAGATTGGAGAACAAATGCTACTCGCATTTGCACGGCATTAGCGAAGGGGTGGGGGTGAGGGGAAAGGATCCCGCACGTCGAGGAGGTTGAGTAGCTGCCAGCGATGCCCTCAAGGAAAGATGTTGCAAGGGGGAGGCTCAAACCCCCCCCCCAGAAGCTTCTCTTCCTCCTCAACAGAAGCACTCAAGCGTAAAACCCTCACCACCCCTCTGGCCCCCCGACAAGCCTCCTCCTTCCCGCTAAGCGTGTGAGCGCTTCTGGTGAGGAGGAAGAGAAGCTCCTGAGGGCAGGGGCGTGGGAGATTGCGGCATTGGAGCTCTTCCCGGGTGTTTCCTGGCCTGTGAGGGGACGGCGCGATCTCTTGCGCCTCCCCCAGGAGCTTCTCTTCCTCCTCACCAGAAGCGCTCACACGCAAAGTGCTCACTGCCCCTCTGGCCCCCAACGAGCCCTCTCCTTCCCGCTAAGCGTGTGAGCGCTTCTGGCGAGGAGAAAGAGGGGGTCGAGCCTCCCCTTGCAACATCTTCACCTGAGGGCAGCTGCTTCCTGCGCCTCAGGAGGTCTGTGCTCTTCCCGCTGCTGCTCAGCCTCCTCGGTGTGCTGAGGCAGGAGGCAGCAGCCACAACACGGGAGACTGCAAGATTGCCCCTCCTCCGCGCTTCAGCATGCTGCGGCCCACCAAAATTTTCTCATGGCCCACCAGTGGGCCGCAGCCCACCGGTTGGTGACCACTGGTGTGGGTGATTTCTCTATCCAGCTTAATGGACATGGCATACCAATCTTGCAGTTGCTCTGGTATTCCTCTGATGCTGCAGGCATCATTCATGAGGTTGCTTGCGACCCGTCTAAAGTTGATTATCTTGCTTCATTTCCATTATTTTGTCTTCACTCTCACCTATTCTGTCAGGGCTTTCAAATCTGGCCCTGAGCAGCTCAACCAATGCATCAGCATCATTTAGTTTGGGCACGTCCTCATAGTGTAGCTGGGCTACCCAAGTGAAAGCATCCCCCTCATTCATCCCATCTGTAATTGCGGAAACTAGGTCATGATCTGTTGCATGTTGGTTTCCAAATTGATCTATATCTGACCAGATTCGGCTGAAAAAGTAAGCAAGTTTTTCAGGTTTTCTGTCAAAAATTGCTTGGAATCTTGGTGTGTCTGGCCTGGGGGGGAATCGCCATGGCGACTGCTGGCTGAGCTGGAAATTGTTGTGCCAGTGCGGACTGAAGGAGGGGCCCCTGCAGGGGTACTTCAAGGGGGCGGCTGAGCTGGAATTTGATGTGCCGCTGTTGCAGGCTGCTGGAGGGTCCCCTGCAGGGGTACTCCGAGGGGTGGCTGAATTGGAATCTCTTGAAAAGGGGCCGCCTGCTGAACTCCTCACCGCGCTGGGAAAGGAGGGGTGGCTGCAGCCTACTGCCTAAGCTGACCCCATTGCTGCACCGGGATTGTTGCTGCTACTTGGGGCCTTGGTGGTCCTGAACCTGATGGTGCAACTGGTGCTGCCATCCACTGGCATTGGACCCACCCCTGACTAGGATAGAATCCCCACCCTGCAGGAATACTTTCCACAGGGGGTAACTTCACTGTTGGCTGTGGAGGGGGAGGAATCGGGGTTTGTAATGTGCCCATACCAAATGCTTGGCCCCGCCGTGCTTAGCTGATTCTTCGGCCACTTCTAGCCGACGCCACGCTGGTTCCACTGTCAAGTCTTGGACTAGGGAAAGTGAATGTGGGCTGAGTTAAGACCCAGCTCAACTGGAGAGGTTGTGGCTATGAGAAATAACTTCCCACTTTAAGTTGCTGAAATGGCTCTGGGAGTTCTGCCAATGATTGGCTACAGGATGGAGGCAACAGGTTCCAACTCCCGTTGTCTGATTCAAAAGCCCCCACACTTCTCCACTCTGGCTCGGGGCCCGACCTCAAAGGGCTGGAGTAGGAAAGGTGTTCAGGCATCTTCTCCTTTGGTCCTATCTCTGGATTCAGCTCAATCTGGCAGGTTTTCCAGGAATCCGTTTCTTTGGGCCAAGGGCCTAGCCTCCGTCTTTCCTCTGCAGCTTCAACTGCTTGCACAAATTTTTCAGAAGGAGGACATGGGGTTTCAATCAGCCCTCCGGTATCCATTCCCTCTGCTCCTTCTGTAGATTCCTCCTTTTCTTCCATCTTCGCTGAGCCTTCGCACTACTTCAGCTTTGGGTCAGTGCTGGGGCTCAGCAAACCGGACAGCCCCCTTTCGGGGTGCTGGTAGCTATTTAGAGATTTGGGATAATGTCAGTGTTCCAGCAAACCTCCACTCCAACCAATAACTCCGAGACAGACATCTTCTCAAAAGTTATTTTTATTTGGGATAGTAAACTGGCACAACTGGGGAATCCTGAATCTGAAACTTCTGGGCATCCTTGCAATAAGTAAAAATTACAAATCCATCCCCTGTACCCATCATCACATCACATGCCCAATCACCATCCATCCCAACTTGAGACTTCCCCTCACTTATGCGCAAAATAACGTGACCTTGAATTAGAAAAAGAATGTTGTTATGTCTAACTGCATACACTCCAAGAAATTCTCCCCTTCTACTTTCCCAGGCTCTAAATGTGGCAGTGTGGGATCATCTGGTCTCAATATGGTTGACATTCTTCTCTCTGCTTCCGGAGGTCAAACACCATCTCCTTTGTCTTGCTGGTGTTTAGATGCAAGTTGTTTTCTGAGCACCATAACTTCTGGACTTCTTCCCTGTATGCTGACTTGTCCCCTCCTGTAATAAGACCCAGCACGGTGGTACCGTGTTTCTCATATAATAAGGCCGGGTCTTATTTTTTTTTTGAGCCCCGAAAAAATGGCTAGGCCATCCTTTTGGGGGGTGACTTAATTCCCCCCCCTTGCATCTTTGGGCGGGTGGGCGGCGACGGCTTGGATGTTGACCTCGGCGTTGGTGAGGCACTTAGTATCGGGGTCAACGCAGGCAGCACCATATCCGGGTGTGCAACAAAAGTACTTCCTAACGGCAAGCCCCCCCACCATTCCCCCCATTTCGCATGTTTTAATATAGGCCTTAATTTGTGGGGAGGGGCTTAATTTCATTTCATGCCTATAAAACATGCTGGGACTTCCTATTGGGGGAGGCCATATTGTTGGAGAAACAGGATATCATAAGCCCACTGGTGCTGCACGCTATGAAACTGGTGGCTGCAATTTTCTGCTGGTGGGAAGATTTAAAAAGTCTCAAGTTAAGTTGGATTCTTTGGAAACGGCTTCCCTCCAGATTTTGTGGGTGTTCCATCACTGGAGGATTCTGAATGAGTTGAAACTTCTGTCCCAAACACCTGCTTATTTCCGAGAAATGGCTGTGCAGTCTCTTTTTAAAAGCCCCCAGTGATGGAGCACCAACAATTCCTGAAGGCAAGCTGTTCCACTAGTTAATTGTTCTCACTGCTAGGAAGTTTCCCCTAACAGGAAGTTCTAGGTTCCTTCTCTCCTTGATTAGTTCCATCCATTGCTTCTTGTCTTCTGGTGCTTTGGAAAATAAGTTGACACCCTCTTCTTTATGTCAACTCAAATATTGGAACACCGTTCAACTGTTCAATGTTGGGGTTTTTTTATTTCCATGTCTTGCCAATAAGTATGGTATTTCCTGTCCCATCAATTTATTAACCAAGTTCGATTGTGCTTAATCCAGCACTTTCTAAAAAAATAGCTATTGAGGACTTTTTGGCATCTTTGGTTGCACAGGTAGTCCTCACTTACCACTTCTTCCCTGAGACTTCAAAGTTACTATGGCACAGTACAAGCAGACATGCCCCTGATCTATAAAATTTGTGGTAATCCTAGCACTTATTCAGTGACTGCACGTTTGTTTTTTCACTGTAATATATAATATTTATATTATGTAATATAATTTTTTATTTTTTTCCACATCATCTCTGTCATTTTATAAACAATTAAAGTTCCACTTTTCTTTGAATCTTATAGACAAAGAAGATGGCAAAGGAGCACTTGGGACAACTATAAATAACAAGCGACATTGAAAAGGGAAAAAAAATCAAGCCAGAAATCAAACTATTTTCCATTTCCTTCAGAAAACCACACAATTCTTCTCCACCTCCAGGAGATGTTAGACAAAGGAGAGAGAATCAAGAACAATTTCAAGTTGGAATAGGCAGATTATGCAGAACTCAAGGATATATTATATGAAAAGTCAAAGGAGATTATATTTCATTTAGCAAAAAGGGAAATACCTGGAAGTCAGTGGGGAGGAAAAGGTCAATAGTAAAGCCACGTAGAGCAGACAGGAGATAAACCATTTGAATGTCTTGACTATGAGAAAATTTTCAGTCACAATTCCAGTCTTATGTAATTCTGTTACATAAGTAGATCGAATCCAGGGAGAAACAGTAGGAGTGTTTGGTTGTGGAAAAAACTTCATTAGAAATTTCCATTTCACGAGACACCAGAGAACTCACACGGAAGAGAAACCTTTCGAATGTCCTGACTGTGGGAAAACTTTCAGTTGTAATTCCAACTTGGTGATATACCAGAGGATATACAAAGGAGAGAAATCTTTTCACTGTCCTGACTGTGGGAGAATTCCAGCCTGGTAATACATCAGAGGATTCTCTCCATGGAGAAACCCTATGAATGTCGAGAATGTGGGAAAGGTTTCATTAGAAATTCCCACCTCATCAGACACCAAAGGACTCACACAGGAGAGAAACCCTTTGAATGTCCTATCTGTGGGAAAAGTTTTAGTGATAATTCCAGCCTGGTGAAACACCAGAGGACTCACACAGGAGAGAAACCCTTTGAATGTCCTATCTGTGGGAAAAGTTTTAGTGATAATTCCAGCTTGGTGAGACACCAGAGGACTCACACAGGAGAGAGACCCTTTGAATGTCCTCTCTGTGAGAAAAGTTTTAGTTATAATTCCAGCCTGGTGAAACACCAGAGGACTCACACAGGAGAGAAACCTTTTGAATGTTCTGACTGTGGGAAAAGTTTCAGTCAAAATTCCCACCTTATGAGACACCAGAGGATCCACATAGGAGAGAAACCTTTGAATGTCCTGACTGTAGGAAATGTTTCAGTTAGAATTCCTTCCTAGTGATACACGAGAGAATTCACACCATGGAGAAATCTTTGAAATGTCCACTCTGTGCACGTTACTTCCAGCATCAATTATCTCTTATTGCACACAAGGAGATCCACAGGAGGCAAAAGTTGAAGAGTTTAGAGAAGTGTTGAATTTCATTTGTGATCTCCCATTGAAGGTGTAGGTGAGAAATTGATTGTTTGAATTTTGGCCCGATTCATTTCACTCAAACATTTCTCTGGATTAAATTTGTAGGTGGAGAAAAAAGGAAAGTGAAAAATGGCCTGACTGCAACCCCACCAGGCCTCATACCAGAGGTGGTATTCAGCAGGTTCTGACCATTTCTGGACAACCGGTAGCAGAAATTTTGAGTTGTTTGGAGAACTGGCAAATACCACTTCTGACTGGAGATTTTACAGTATCCTTCCCCTGCCACGCCCACCAAGCCACGGCCACAAAACGGATAGTAAAAAAGTTTGAATCCTACCACTGCCTCATACCCTCCTCCTCCGCACCTTTGGAAGATCTCTGTTCCTCACGTTGGGGAGGGAGGGAAAGACACACATCCTTGGGCCTCATGACTGTGTCCTGGAAGCAGCCACCATTTTCACTGGGCCCTGGATTCATCCCTGGGCAGTGCAGCAGACTTTTTGAAGTGGCTGCCATTTTGCCACACTGTCACTTAGAAGAGGGACAAACCTCTCTGTTTTGCTATCTTAACATGAGGAAAAAAATGTACAATAGAAAATGTCTCATTTTAAAAAAATGCATTATGTTAGAATTATAAGAAGCATTTGACATATAAAAATGGGTACTGTCAGTGTTGCTATGAATATTAGGGCAAGACAAGATGCTCAGAGTTGCCTCAAACTGTGAGATGAGCAGCGTTTAACAATAGATGAATTTAATAATTAAAAGGTAATGTAAAGCTCATTTCCCAACTCTTCCTCAGTGATGAGGACTCCACACATACAGTGGGTTTCTAGCACACTAAAATTGTTAACTTGTAATCTGTCTCTTACGCATTTTGCATTACTATGACCAATCTGTCTTCCTCAGCTTCCCTTCCCTCCTCATTATAAATTTAGAATTTCAGTTTCAGTCATATATCAATCCATGCACTCTGTGATTCTGATGATGTGAGCTGCAGTTCGGCTTCTGCCTCTTAATTTATTTGTTGCATTGCTACCTGCTCCAGTCCTACATTCTATGAAAGAATGACATTTCATTAAAAAATTAGAATGGCTAAACTGGATCTGTTTTTATTGGCATTCTTTTCAGATTCAGGGATGTTTTTCTCCATCGCTGCCAGTCTAAGAGAAGGAAGTTAGGATGTTTCAAACTGGACAACTAAGCCTACGGTTCCCCTTGTAACTTTACAACGTTTAAATCAGCCATTGGTTGTGCCAGTGGGTTTGTAGGCTTTGCAAAATCACACCATTACGGAGGAGCTATCTGGCTTCCCTGATGACTCTCTGCATGATGAATCCGATTCAACAGACATTGTGAAAATTGGCGTCCCCGTGATGGAGTAAACACAAATGTTTCGAGAAGCCAACAAGAAGTAATAGTACTGCTTCACGCTATGTTAGTGAGATCACACTTAGAATACCGCGTCCAGTTCTGGTCACCACAATACAAAAAAGATGTTGAGATTATGGGAAAAAGTGCAAATAAGATCAATAAAGATGATAAAGGGCCTGGAAATTAAATCGTATAACGATCAGTTGAGGGAGCTAGGATAACTAGGCTATTGAAGAGAAGGATTAGAAGGAAGCATGATAAGGGGGCTTTTAAGAAGTGGCATCTTCCAGGGAAGAGCTCAAGCTCACAAACCCTTCCATTTGGGAGAGAGCCATCCATTTGTTTGCGCTCATAATCCCGAATGCCTCCATCATTCCCAGAGGAAGGAGATCTCCCAGAGCAGGAATATCTCACCACAATCCTTCTGGGTAACCCACCAGCTGGATAGGAGAATGATTAGTTCCTCCCCACGATGCTTCCAGCAAATGACATCTAGTGCAAATGGCTTTTTTTCCTGGGTGTAATACAGATAGTCCTCGCTTACCATTTGCCTCGTTTAGGAACCATTCAAGATTAGGATGGTATATAAAAAACAATCATTTGATGTCTCAATGTCCATGTGGATTCACTTAATGACCAGAAGAGGTGAGGTTAAAAGCCTGTTGCAATAAAGTGATCTGCCAGAATTGCCAGTCACAGTTCTGGTCGCTAAGCGAGGACTACCCATGTTTATTTATCACCACCCTGCAGGCTTCTCCTTCCTGCAATTGATGGGGAGGAGACCAATGTGCTCTCTGGATGGCTTTCCGATTAGAGAGCTGGTGCGCTGCATGGGGAAGGTGCTGTTGCTGGACTAGGAGTGGGGACACCCAAATTGCAGTCTCTCCTCAGCCATGAAAGGTCCCTCAGGTTTAGCCCCATTTGACAGACCAAACCAAAAAACCAACTCCACAGAAAGATTCAACAGTTGTGGTTTTTTTGAAGTTTTATTGGATTTTTATTTTTAAACATATATCAACATCAATACATGAACAGTGTGGCCTCTGGATATAGTTCATGTTAATACAAATAGCAACAGTCAATTGTTACATTAATCAAACTTACATAATCCTGATATTAATGTACATGTTTTATAAAGTATATTCAATATTCCAATGTTCCATTCTAATACTAATTAGGATATACCATTCAAGTACCAATTATCCTATCATTTAAACATATCTAATAATATCATCTTTCAACCTCCAATATTTCCATCTATATTTTATATAAAGGTGTATATTCTTATTTCTACCTCTATTCTAGTTTTTAATCAGGCCATCATATTAGAAAAAAGAAGAAGAAAAAATAATTTTCTATCCATCTCTTTGTTATAATACTTCAATTCTTATTGTTTTTCTTTTTGCTGTCCTCCCATACAATTTACAGAAGCATATGGTATTTAGCAGACTTAAAATTTCTTATTTCTACCTCTATTCTAGTTTTTAATCAGGCCATCATATTAGAAAAAAGAAGAAAAAATAATTTTCTATCCATCATCTCTTGTTTGTTATAATACTTCAATTCTTATTCTTTTTTTTTTTTTTTTGCTTTCCTCCCATATAATTTACAGAAGCATATGGCATTTAGCAGACTTAAAATTTCTTCCTTCAGAAATAAAACAGACACTGGGCGTGTTTGTACGCAGTCTGGCTTTCATGAATGAAGTTTGCTTCCTTGGAGTCTCTGGCCTGTTGATGCTCCCAGGTCCTAATTCTGTGGGAGCCACTGGAATCAGTCATAAAGATTTAGGATGTAGAAAGGTATTCATCTTTATTGAGAGCCAAACCTCTATAAAAGTGCAGGAATCTATTGATCGGCTTCCAATCTGCAAACTAACACCCTCCAAATATTCTGCTCAGGAATACTCAGCTCTGAATTCTTACTCCAGAAATTGGGAAGACTGCTCAAGCGAGATTCACTCCCCAATAATACAGATAGGGAATTAATGTTGCATGCTCCATTATTCTGTTAATGGAATCAAGCTAACAAGATGGCAGTAACTTAGGGACTCTGTACACAAATAAATGCTTGATGAGCTTTTAAGGCCCAGAATCTAGTTAATTTTTATTTCCTAGTTCAAAAAAAGAGGGAAATAGCTGGAAGCCAGCGGGAAGGAAAAGATCGCTTGGACAGCCACATAAGTAATGCAGGCTTCACTCTGTGAGGAAGCAAACAGTAGTTTGAATCCAAGTCTATTCAAGAAGGGATTCAGAGTATTTTGGGCATCCTTGAGCATCCAAGAATATAAGTGGTGGAAAAGATCCACTGATCTGCTTATTGCGGGAAAAACACAGGTATTGTAGATCACAGCTGACTATGCCCGGGAGGATCCACACTGGAGAAAAGCCATATCAGCAAATGCAGCAAAAGCTTTGGTCAGAAAAGCTCCCTGGTTATTCATGGAAGGACTCACACCAGAGAGGAACCCTACCAGCTCAATGGGTAGATTTTGTGGGGAAGAAGATCCAGGTTGGTGTAGTGAGGAAGGCACAAGGTTA